>NC_050463.1:2534014-2569407 GCF_903995425.1 Onychomys torridus
AATGGAGAAACTGAGCGGGTGCCCGCAGGGAGCCCCCCACCCACCGGTGGGACAGATCTGGGGGTTCCCTGCGGCACCGCAGACCCCAGGCTTCCCGGGGGCAAAGGGTGAGGGCTGTGGGGAGGACACCAGCTCCCCCCACACGTCCAGCCAGCAGGGAAGGGATGGGAGAGTCCCAAGAACAGTTAGCCAATTCAAATCAAAGTGGGGGTCCAGAACACGGGGTTCCAAGTGCGCAGCCACGCTACACCGGGAGGGATCCGCGATCTCAAGAGCTGCCCGCACCTCAGGTCCATGCCAGGAACACCCTGGCCTGGAAGGGGGTGGGTAAGGAGGACGCGCGCCTTTTTTATTTCCCACCCCCGCTGCGGAGGGGAGGTTCCGATCTGCAAAATTGCGGTTCCAGGTGGAGTCGGGGTGCGGGCCGGGGCCAGGCGGGCGCGGGGTGCGTACCTGGGTCAGGCAGAGCGGGGAGGAATACATCCCGGGGCGCTGGCACCGGAGGCGCAGAGGCCGAGCGGCCGCCGAACTTACTGAGTCATTTTTGCAGCGGCTCCTCCCGCTCCTCCCTCCGCCGTCCTCCCCGCCCCGCGCCGCCTCCCGCCCGCCCCCGCTCCCTCCCCGCCGCCGCATCCAACTTTCAAAGAATCGCCGACAGCAAACAAACAAACAAACTGTGGCCCGCGGACCCGAGTCCCCTCCCCCGAAACCCGTCCATCTGCGCTCAGGTTCCAGGGACGTGGCAACCCGGTCCAGGGCAGATGGGGCTGAATCGCAGCGGCCCCCACCCCACCTGTGCCCCGGACGCCCCCCACACCCCTTCTGTGCCCCAGCTGCCCCCCACACCCCACCTGTGCCCCAGCTGCCCCCCACACCCCACCCCCCCCCCACCCCCACCTGTGCCCCGGACGCCCCCCACGCCCCACCTGTGCCCTGGACGCCCCCCACGCCCCACCTGTGCCCCAGCTGCCCCCCACACCCCACCTGTGCCCCGGACGCCCCCCACGCCCCACCTGTGCCCCCAGCTACACTCCACCTGTGCCCCAGCTGCCCCCCACACCCCACCTGTGCCCCCAGCTACACCCCACACTCCACCTGTGCCCCAGCTGCCCCCCACACCCCACCTGTGCCCCAGCTGCCCCCCACACCCCACCTGTGCCCCAGCTGCCCCCCACACCCCACCTGTGCCCCCAGCTGCCCCACACACCCCACCTGTGCCCCAGCTGCCCCCTAGCCCCTCCTGTGCCCCCAGCTACACCCCCTTCCCTGTCCACACCCCAGTCCATCTGTGCCACACAGTACCCCACACCCTATCTGTCCCCCACACCCCATCTGTGTCCTGGGCTGCCCTCCATATCTCTTCTGCCCCCCACAACCCACCCCACCCCGGCTCCCCTCACACCCCATCTACCCTCTATATCCCACGTGTGCCTCCAGCTGGCCCCCTGCACCCATCTGCCTCCCACATGCCACCTGTGCCCTTGGCTGCCCCGACACCACACTAGTGCCCCCAAGCTCGGTCAGTTCCAGCCGGGAGGAGGGGAGCAGGGTGGGGGGTCCTCAGGGAAGGTGCCCTGCAGGACCCCAGCTAGACTGTGATGCTACTGCTTGCTGAAGGGCAAGCGGGGTGCCCCAGGCCACCTGGGGTCCCAGCAGCCAAGACCCAATCTTAGCTTGATGTCTAGGCTACCCATTTCATATATGGGGAAACTGAGGCACAGGGAAGTCTCACTTCAACTTCACATTTCTTTTTTTCTTTTTTCTTGAGACAGGGTTTCTCTGTGTTGTTTTGGAGCCTTTCCTGGAGCTCACTCTGTAGCCCAGGCTGGCCTTGAACTCATTTTGTAGCTGAAGATGACCTTGAACTCCTGACCCTCCTGCCTCAGCCTCCTGGGTTGACAGGTGAGGGGCCTTGCACAGCCGGTGGCCACCTTGTGAAGGAGACATTTGGCCAAGCATGGCCCCCGGCCAGTGTCCATTGCGTTCTTACAAGACTGGACCAATGGCCGGGGTGGCGGCGCCCAGGGATGCCAGGGACAGAGCAGGTCACCTGGTCGACAACCACACCACGGGAGGTGACCAAGACGCCAACAATAGCGAACACGTGAGGAGCGCCCACAAACACTGGCCAACCCACCCTGGAGAGTGGACCCTGGGACGCCCATGTTCAATCCCTAGCACTACAGAAACCTGTATGGTAAGCCCTTGTACTCAGGAGGATCAGAAGTTCAAAGTCATCCTGAGCTACGTAAGTTCCAGCCCAGCCTGGGATGCATGCGATCACAGCTCAAAACAGGGTTGATAACACCGTACACAGAGAGAAGGTGCACAAATCAGAGAGGCACATTGGGAGTCACACTGTAAGCAATCAGACCAAGAGAGACCACACTACAAAAATGTAAAAGTTTAGATTTTATACTTTAAGGAATAAGAAACTACTGGGGATTTAAAAAGTGTGTGTGTGCTGAACTCGATGTTGTATTTACATATCTATATCGGTATAAAATAATGGTTATAAGTGTTTGTTTAAAAAGGTGAAGTACAAATGTCAATTTAACAAGAAGTTGTAGATTTTCAACACTGTACACAAACTCCTTAGTTATAAAAAAAAACAAACAAACTAAGACGTACGATAAACACACACACAAAACACCTGGGGCGCCTGGGGTCCCACAGCCCACACCTGTCACCCCAGCATCGAGGCAGAGGCAGGAGCATCAGAAACCCAAGGCCAGCCTGGGCTACGTGAGCCCATCTCGAGCACCTCCTCATACAAGGGCTGCACACAGTAGATTCAATACACGTGCAGTGGGGGTGTGGCTCTGCCCCAGCCCACAGACAGCTTGGTCACACTGCACCTCAGTTTCCCCTACGGGTGTCTCCCGCTCTGGATTGTGAAGAGGCAGGCACACACCTGCAATGAGGCGACGGTCTGCCTAGGGCGCAGCGGGCCGCTCAGGTGGACACTAGACTTGTACCTCAGAAGCATATGACTCATTTGTTAAAAAAAAAATAAAAAGTGACCCCTGTGAGTCCGAGGCCAGCCTGGGCTACAGAACGAGATCCAGGGCAGCCAGGGATACACAGAGAAACCCTGTCTCGAATAACAAAACAAAACAAAACTGAATATAAAAATTAAGCCGGGCGGTGGTGGCACACACCTTTAATCCCAGCACTCAAGTGGCAGAGGCAGGTAGAGCTCTGTGGGTTCTAGGCCAGCCTGGGCTACAGATGCTATCTCAGAAAAAAATATTTGTTGTTCTTCCTAACAGCAGAGCAGAGGGAGAGGAGGTGACCACCAACAAAAGCCTTAACACCAACAACTGGGAAACAGCACCAAGTCCAAGGGGGGACAAACCATTCCACGGCCTCAGCAGGGGACAACCTGAAGTAGCTGGGGGAGGGTGGGCTGTTCTCAGGAGCTGTCTCCCAGGTAGGGCCGCACTCAGAAACTGCTGTCACTAACCCAGCACTGTGGGAGTTTGGGACAGGATGTCTCAGACTCCCTGATTTCCAACCACTCCAGCCGCAGTGACAAGTCACAATGTCCCCAGGGCACAGTCAGCCCTGCTCCAGACCCACAGCTGCAGAGCTCAGCCCGCAAGGAGGAGTTTCACTTTCTTTTTTGTGTTTGTTTTCTCAGCCAGGGTCCGGGAAGCCCAGGCTGGCCTTGAACTCCGGCTTGGCCGCCTATACTTGAGAGTGCTGGGAAGACAGGCAGCTTTGAGTACCCATGTGTGCCTGCGCGAGACGACGCCTGGGCTCTGCAGCAGAGGAGAGGTTGAGTGGGGTGTGACTACGCCTGTGGATATTTCTGAACCATTACCTGCTCTTGCAGGGCTAAACCCAGGGCCTTCTGCAGCCTAGGCCAGCGACCACGCCCCCAGCCCTCACTGGGGGGATTCTGGGCGGGGCTCCACCTGGCCACGCCTCCAGCTCCCCCTAAACAAACTTTTGAGAATAAAGTTCCCAGAGTGCTTCACTTTGACCCCACTCCACCCTCCAAGGTGTCACTACGGAGGGGCACAGGGGTCACCGCAACCAGGCCTGTGCCAGGCTCCCACTACAGACAGGGTGGTGACAGGGCTGGGGGGTCCCCAGAAGGGCCTTGTCCGTGCTGCAGATGGGAAACTGAGGCTGTGTGGGGACCCCGCGGCGTGCGGCCGCAGGAAGGAAAGCAGGGTGTCCCCCCAGGGCTGGTGCAGTGGCTGGACGGGGCACCGGTGCAGGCCGGGCTGCGGGGGGCTGTGGGGCGGGGGCGCTGTCAGTGCACCGGAGCATCGGAGCCCCTGGGGCGGGGTGTCCCGCCGCCCGCTGCAGGGCTCCCCCTTCCCAAAGTCCGCACCGCCGGGCGAGAGGTCGGAGCGGCGGCGGCGGCTCGGCCTGGCGGGTCTGCCTGGCGGGTCTATATTTAGAAAATGACACGAAACGCTAAAATCGCGCGGGGGATTCCCCTCCCGGGCCGCCAAGGACGCGGCTGCGGCGCCCGGTGCGGAGCCGGCCCCGCGCAGGCGCACCCCGCGCCCGCCGGCCCGCGGCTGCAGCCTGCTCCCAGTGCAGCGCCGGCCCGGGGCTGCAGCCTGCTCCCAGTGCAGCGCCAGCCCGGGGCTGCAGCCTGCTCCCAGTGCAGCGCCGGCCCGGGGCTGCAGCCTGCTCCCAGTGCAGCGCCGGCCCGCCCGCCCGCGGCTGCAGCCTGCTCCAAGTGCAGCGCCGGCCCGGGGCTGCAGCCTGCTCCCAGTGCAGCGCCGGCCCGCCCGCGGCTGCAGCCTGCTCCCAGTGCAGCGCCGGCCCGCCCGCGGCTGCAGCCTGCTCCCAGTGCAGCGCCGGCCCGGGGCTGCGGACGGCGGCGGTGGGCGGGGCCTCGGGGCAGCGGCCATTTTCCGCTAAGCTGCGCGCGCCGCCGCCGCCGCGAGTCCCGGACGCGGGTGGGGACGGGGAGGGGGGATCGGGGCCGACGAGGGGAGCACGGGCGTCCGGCTCGCACACCCCACCGCCCGCCCCGGGACCCTCGGCGCTGGCGATCGCCGGGGCGCCCAGACGCGGCTCCGCCCCCGCGGGAGGGCGGGCGGGAGGAAGCCGCGGACCGTGCTCGCCCTCCCTCTTCCCAGAAACCGCAGCGCCCCCCCCCCCCGGACCCCACGCGCAGCGCCCCGGGAAGGTCCCCCCGCGCGAGTGGGAACGGGGGCGGAGACGTACCATGGCGCTGTGCGGCGAGGCGACGGCCGCCGGCGGGGAGGCGCGTGGGGAGGCGCGTGGGGAGCCGCCCGCCCCGCCCGCGGACCCTCCCCCGGCCCGCCCCCCGCCGCCGCTCCCCCCGCAGCCGGGGCTCCGGCCGGTCCTCGGCTGCAGACCGAGGCTGCCGCTGCTCCGCCGTCAGCGCCGGCATCCCCAGCCGCCAGGGCTCCTCCCGCGGGCGGGCGGGCGGGCGCGCGCGCTCGTGCACACCGCGGCCGCTGACACGCGTGCGGGCGACCCCGGGCGGCGCACGGCGCGCGGCGCCACGGACAGGAGCCGCCTCGGGGCTGCGGAGGGCAGTGACAGGTGCGGCGGCTGCAGGCCCAGCTCTGCCCAGGTGCCCACCCCCACCCCGGGGATTAGGGGGCCCGGGGGCCGCAGTCCCCAGCCCTCCGCGGCGCCTCCCCAGCATCCTCATCCTCCTCGGCCCCGGAGAAGCTCCACCTAAGAGTTGATGGACGACAGCAGTTCGGGGTGGGCGCCCTGGGCAACACAGGGACCCCGACCCTGCCAGATCTGCAACTGCTTAACGCTGGCGCCGCGTGGCCACCTTCCCTGTCTCTTGGCCCCGGAGGTTCCCCCTAGCCCTGGCCTCTACTCCCCACTCCACCCCTGGGGCTCAGAGAGGGTGAGTCACCTCCCTGAGGTGGAACAGCATGGCGAAGCCAGCCGCGCACCCTGGGCACTGCGGTCGCCTGAGCTCCGCGGGGCTGTCTGCTGGGGAGGACAGGGCCAGGGCACTCCCCAAACTGTGAGGATACAGGCCAAGAGCCGCCCCTCCCCTCCCCCGCTCTGGTCCTTCTTTACTAATCCCCCCCTGATCCCCAATCTCCGAGACAGAGGCCAGAACACAGAAGAGGGGGTTGGGGGTCAGGCAGGCCGGGATGAGGCCGGAGGATGTCAAGCTCAAGACCCGTGCTGGCAAGATGTTTGGACCCTGTGTGCAAAAAAACAAAAACAAAAACAAAACCTGGGGGCGTGGTCGGGGTGGGGCCCCGCCCAGAATCCCCAGGGAGGGGCTGGGGGCGTGGTCAGGGGTGGCATCACCCCCACACACACACACAGAGCCTAGAATTGTCCAGAGGGCAGAGTAAAGCTGGAGGGTCAGGAGATCAAGGTCAGCCTCGGCCTTGGTAAGACTCGGTGTGACCTGCGCCTCAATCGCAGCGGGCACAAGCGGCAAGTCTGTGAGTTCGAGTCCACTTTGGTCACACGGTGAGACTCTCTGTCTCAAAGTGCTCGAGGCCCGAGTGCAGGGGGTGTGGGAGCGTCGGGACTGTTAGCGGGTCCCGGGGAGGGCAGCGGGGCGCGGGACTGTGGAACCCGGCCGCTGCCGCCCCGTGGAGGGTGCGGTGCCCGTGACTCTGAATCCGCGCGCTCGGGACCTCCATTGGCACAGGTCTCGGGTCCAGTGTCTGCACGGCAAGCTTTATTTAAACCCACGTTAAGCCCAGTCCATAAATGTCTTAACTCAGGGTCTCGTAGCCCAGGCTAGCCTGGAACTCTGTGGGTTGCTGTGGATATCGCTCTGTATAAATAAAACACTGATTGGCCAGTAGCCAGGCAGGAAGGAGAGGTGGGACAAGTAAAAAAGAGATTTCTGGGAAATCAAAGGCCGAGGCGAGCGGCCGCCATGACAAGCGAGATGTAAGGTAAGGTAAGCCACGAGCCAGTGGCAAAGTATAGACTAATAGAAATGCGCTGAGCATAGAGTGAGGGCTAGACCATGGCAGGCCTGAGCTAACGGCCAAGCAGTTTAAGTAATATAAGCGTCTGTGTGCTTACTCTGTCAGTGGGCTGTCGGACCACAGCCTCGGGGGCGGAGAGAGGTCTCCAGCTACAGTGGGTAGCTAAGGGGGGGCGTGACTTCCCAACCCTCGCGCCCTGGCTGGGGTGACAGGCCTGCGCCACCCGGCCTCTCAAATATCATCGACTCACTTGGTCACTGAGATGTCGTCCTCATTATCCTCCTGTTACAGGTGGGGAAACTGAGGCCCGAGGGTGGTGGCCTCCAGAGCAGCCTGGGCTACCCAGCGAGCGCCCTCCGTAAACCAAAACAAGCTGATTGTGGGGTGGGAATGGGACGCGCCACGGCCACGGCCCGGTGGGGCCTCAACCCCGAGGTCGTGACACACTGGGGACGCAGAGGCAGGAGGGTCAGCTCGCAGGGCCAGCCTGGGCTACAGGCCGAGCCTCAGTTCGGTTCTACCTTCATGTCCGCTTCGCGGACGGTGACCCGGAAGCACAGAGAGGGCAAGAGGTGCTCCAGCGTCGCCCAGCCAAGGACCCACCCGGGTTCGACTTTTCTACGGAAGGAAAAGGCCAACAGGCGAGGCCGAGCTCTTGCCAGCGCAGGGAGGGTTTTCCAAACCGCATGCACCGGGCCTGTGCCCACGGCCGCTCCACCGGCTCTGACCGGGCCCATTCTGGTCACTTAGCCCAGGCTGCCCCATTCACCTTGTAGCCGTGGCTGACCTTTCTGGACCCTTGGGCAGGACCCCCGGCTGCTCTCCCTGTGGACGCGCGGGCCATCCCTGGCTGCCCTCCCTGTGGACGCGCGGGCCACCCCCGGCTTCTCTCCCTGTGGACGCGCGGGCCATCCCCGGCTTCTCTCCCTGTGGACGCGCGGGCCATCCCCGGCTACCCTCCCTGTGGACGCGCGGGCCATCCCCGGCTGCCCTCCCTGTGGACGCGCGGGCCATCCCCGGCTGCTCTCCCGGGTGGACGCGCGGGCCATCCCCGGCTTCTCTCCCTGTGGACGCGCGGGCCATCCCCGGCTACTCTCCCTGTGGACGCGCGGGCCATCCCCGGCTTCTCTCCCTGTGGACGCGCGGGCCATCCCCGGCTACCCTCCCTGTGGACGCGCGGGCCATCCCCGGCTTCTCTCCCTGTGGACGCGCGGGCCACCCCCGGCTACCCTCCCTGTGGACGCGCGGGCCATCCCCGGCTACCCTCCCTGTGGACGCGCGGGCCACCCCCGGCTTCTCTCCCTGTGGACGCGCGGGCCACCCCCGGCTTCTCTCCCTGTGGACGCGCGGGCCATCCCCGGCTTCTCTCCCTGTGGACGCGCGGGCCACCCCCGGCTACTCTCCCTGTGGACGCGCGGGCCATCCCCGGCTGCCCTCCCAGGTGGACGCGCGGGCCATCCCCGGCTACAGCCCCCGGCGGAGGCCTCCGGACCCCCTCAGCCTCAGATGACCCGCACGTCCTCCTGCTGGGGACCTGGAGGATCGGGAGTGAGTTCAGGCTCGTCCTCGGCTACACGGAGGCCGGAGGCCAGCCTGGACTACGTGAGCCTCCGACTCGAAAGCAACGAGGAGAGCGTGAATGGACAGGAACCGTCCGTCCGTCTGTCCGTCCTGCGCTGCGGGGACTCTGGCCAAACACGAGCTCCGGACGAGCTCCACCCACTGCCTGTCACCCGGGGGCGGGACCCGGGTCCTCAGGATAGACTATTGGCTGAGGGCCCTCGCACCTGGCTTATGATTGGCCAGAGTGCAGCTCTACGGCCTCTGATTGGTCGCCGCTGGCAGCTGCCCCTGACGTCGCCGACTCCATCTTTATTCCTGGCGCTGCCCTCATCTGCGCTAGGATCAACTGTGTGACTCTGGGCCTGGCTGTCTCTGAGCCTCCCTGAGGGGGGCGAGGGGGAGGTGAGGGTGGGGGGTGGGGTGGGGGTGCGGGTGGGCCGACCCTGCGCTGCGGTGCAGGAGGGATGCTCAGTCAGCGCACCCGCCTTCCCTGCACCATCAGACAGGGAAACTGAGGCCGGGCGTGCTCCGCTCTGGCTCTCCCACAGGGAGGCTGGGTGGACCCAGGCCCTCTGGCGACCAGGAGGCGAGGCCTGGGCGACTTCCTCTGTGAGCCCCCGTCCCTGCTGCGGGGATTTTCCACACCACCGGGAACAGGCACGGCGTGGGGGCAAGAGCGACCTGAGCTAGACAGTTAGCAGAACTTCCAGGATTGGGGGTGACGGCCGGGGGAGGGTGCGCCCGTCTCTCCTCTCTGCAGGGAGTGCAGGCGAGCGCACCCCGGCCTTGCTGCCCGCGGGCCTGGCACAAGCACCTGGGCGTGGGCACTGGCGCTGCCTGCACCCCGAGAGCTGCCCGCACATGCCGGAGCCCGGGGCGCCCGCCCGGCACAGCCCGGGGTGCCCGCCCGGCACAGCTGGGGTGCCCGCCCGGCACAGCTGGGGTGTCCGCCCGGCACAGCTGGGGTGTCCGCCCGGCACAGCCCGGGGCGCCCGCCTGGCGTCTCACCCCTCCGAGGGAAACCGAGGCAGAAGCCGCTGGCCTGAGCCAGATGCCACAGGGCTCTCCCTCCCCTGACCCCAGCCCCGGTGGCTCTGCCACCCCAAAGCCGCGCTCCGTGCCTCAGTGTCCCCGTGGGCCGTGTCACCCGTGATCCTGGCGGATGCAGGGCCCTGGTCAGTGCAGACCAGAGGCCGCTGGACACCAGCTCAGGACTCGGGGCGGGGCTGACTCTGGCTGAGCAGCCGCGACAGGAAGTCGGAGGGGACGCTGCCCGGACCGGAAGCTGGACCTCAGACTCCCAGCCGCGCTGTGGCCGAGGCAGCTCCGCCAGAGGAAGCCCGGGGGACCAGGACAGACGCCAGGACAGACGGGTGACCTTAGTGCTCCGCCTCTGGGGACCGCGGGGCAGCGGCTGGCGGTGAGGGGCGGACACCCGAGGAAACGCAGGCCCTCACATCTGGAAGGCCGCTGACTCGACCCCGCCCCCAGCCCTCACTGGGGATTCTGGGCGGGGCTCCACCCTGACCACGCCCCCAGCCCTCACTGGGGATTCTGGGCGGGGCTCCACCCTGACCACGCCCCCAGCCCTCACTGGGGATTCTAGGCGGGGCTCCACCCTGACCACGCCCCCAGCCCTCACTGGGGATTCTGGGCGGGGCTCCGCCCTGACCACGCCCCCAGCCTATTTTATTTTTGAGGCAATGTTCCTCTAACTGGCCCAGGCCGGCCTTGAACCCCTGATATTCCTGCCTCGGTTTCCCGTGCAGCTGGGCTGAGCAGCCTGGTGTCCCCAGGTCATATGTCTTTCTCCCACGGGTGTGTGTGGGGGAACCAGCTGTCAGAAGCAATGAGGGCCCTTCCCCAGCTTCCTAAACTCTGGGGGACGAGGGAGATGGGGTCCGGGGCACAGAAACACCAGACTCCCGTGTGACAGTCCCCACGCTTCACCTCTGTCCCCATCTGTACAACGGTGGGTGCTGGTCCTTCTTCCTGCTGTGGGGCAGCTGTTCAGTCTGGTCCGCGACCAACGGGCTTGCTGGCACGGGCGCGCTGCTGCACCTGGGTTGCCATGTGCCACGCCAGGCCCGAGGCTCACTTCCACTGAGGTGTCCTACCGTGGGGTGGGGCCGGGCGTGGGCACATCCCGGGGTTCAGTGGATTCTCACTTCATCGCCCTTGTTTGGACAAGCTCGGCATGCAATTGGCGCTAAGTAGCTGCACAGCAGGCACCCAGGTGGCCTCCGCTGATTGATCAGCAGGAACGTAGGTGGCACCAAGTAATCATGCTTTGCAGGGCTGCACTCAGGACTGTTTCCTCTTTGCGGGGAAACTGAGGCTCAGAGGTGACAGCCCTGAAGGGGCCGCTGCAGGGGGGTGGGAGGCCCCACTGGGAACAGAGAAGGAGTGGCCAGGGCACAGAGGGTGGCCAAGGGCTGACACACAAGAGCAGGACGGGTTTCTGCAGTGCGCGCAGCTTGTCCCTTGGGTTTGGGGGGAGGGCTACCCCCGCCCCCCTCCTCCGTCCTCTGCGGGGGATGTTTGTGCAGAAGGTTGAGTCCAGCTGGCCAGGTGCCAGGTGGGAAGGCTGGGCACAGGGGCATGACGGCCTGGGAGCCGATTCACCTGGCCCGGCAGCATGCAGGGCCTGCCACGGGCCGCTGGGACCCTGAATCGACCCAAGGCTGAGGTCCCTGGGAAATGGATTGCAAAGCACGGGTGTGCGGGCAATGAGTTCGGAGCCAGGTGTCAGGTAGGCGCTAAATGACTGCATTGCGGTATACAGTGGGCGTTAAATAATAGCAAACAACCCAGAGGCTTGAGTTGGGGTTGGAAACGCGATAGTTCAGTCCACGGCCACAGTGAGCTCCACAGCTGTGAGCACACCAGTGCCCCCGTCTCGGGACCGGTCCTAAGCAGCTTGGACGAGGAACTCTGGATCTGTGCCGGAATGTGTCAACTACAGTCACGGGGCCTCTTCCACTGGGACTACCGACCACCATGTCCGCTGGGCAACGCCACAGTGCTGAGGGTCTTATAATCATCTCCCACGTGTGTGTGCGTGCGTGCGTGCGTGTGTGTGTGTGTGCGTGTGTGTGCGTGCGGTGCGTGTGTGTGTGTGTGTGTGTGTGTGTGTGCGTGCGGTGTGCATGTGTGTGTGTGTGTGTGTGTGTGTGTAAGCAACAAGGGACAGTGACCACACGGCTGACTCTTCCCGGGGCGCTGGGGTTAGTCTAGTCAGTAAGAACTTCTGGACACACGCCACGTTCGTCAGAGGAGATGGAATGCCCCCTAGATCACGCACACCCAGTTCATTAGTGAGTTTTATTGGTAAATGGCGGCACCTACTCGTCCCATATTTTGTGCCTGTACGGTTGTCACGGGGACGATTTGGCCACAGCTCTCCTTCCCTTTAATTTTGACGACACTGACGTTTCTATCACGTGCAAGCAGTGGCCTGGTAAGGATGGCGCAGCCCCTGGAACCGGGGTTACGGATCTGTGGTGAGTCAAACCCGGGTCCTACCTGTGCTCTCAACGCCAGAACCATCTCCCAGAGCCGAGCTCCTTTAAGACAGAGTCTTGTGACACTCAGCTCAGAAGCAACTAGCAGGAGGACTGTCCTCTCAGTTATTTTGGAGGTTGAGGCAGGGTGATCACCAATTCTAGACCAGCCCGGGCAAAGAAAACCAGGACTGAAGGCATAACCCAAGGGAGGAGCCCCGCCCAGAATCCCCAGTGAGGGGCTGGGGGCGTGGTCAGGGTGGAGCCCCGCCCAGAATCCCCAGTGAGGGCTGGGGGCGTGGTCAGGGCGGGAGCCCCGCCCAGAATCCCCAGTGAGGGCATGGTCAGGGTGGAGCCCCGCCCAGAATCCCCAGTGAGGGCGTGGTCAGGGTGGAGCCCCGCCCAGAATCCCCAGTGAGGGCTGGGGCGTGGTCAGGGTGGAGTCCCTGCCTAACTTAGGGAAGACACTGGATTAATGTTTAGAACAGCAAGAAAAAGCTAAGTATTCATAAATGAAATAATGTAAGATGCTTGGCTCCAAGGGGACTGTCACTCAAACAGAACTGGTCACCTGGTTTTCAAATGCACGAGGATTAAACAGTCACCTGAAGTCCCCCACGGTCCCCCACGGTCCCCCGCGGACGCCCACAGAGACTGCTGTCACTTACAGTCACCTGCAGACACCGGCAGTCACCAGCTATCCCCAGCACACCCACAGACACTTGCTTCCTGGCGCCCTTGGCCCTGCCGGGCAGCCACAGCCACAGACGTCGGTCCGCGGTCCTGCGCTGCCCTCTAGCGTCCGCCGCGGGCATTACACCCACTGTCGCCGGTCTGCGTGGGCCCGCAGTCTTCCCTGATGAGACACAGGAGCTCTTACATAGCTGCTGGGCCCCCGGACAAGTTGAACGTAAAATCAGTCTACAGTGGATGTTACCCCTCAGTCCCGTGCATGCGCAAGGGCCCTGGGTTCAGTTCCCAGCACTGCCTGGCTCCACACCTTTGGTTTCTGGCTTTTGTGATATATAAAACACCCCAGGAAGCAGTCCTTTGGCGGCATTTTTTTGTTTACCCAGATTGAGATGGATTAGAGCGTCCTGGACTCAGCTAAGTCTGTGGCCTCCACCCACTCTGAGCTCCTGAGTCAGACGGTGTCACGTAGCCCAAACTGGCCTGGAACGCACTATGTTGCCATGGATGGTCTGCCTTGGCCCCCTGGGCACTGGGATGAGGCATGATCATGTGGTGCTGGGCCTCGCTGCCCACCAAGGCCTGTGAGTGTAAAGATGTGGATTCCTCAACAATCCACAGGTTTCTTTCTCAAGGGCAGGAGAAAAGGGACCCCAAACAACTGACACCCCACAGCCCAGTTCATGCATCTGACTCCACACATGGACACAAGGCACAGGGTAGGGCCACAATTCACCCGGAGACACAGCTGCCGACTGGGTCAGGGAACAGATGTCTAAACCTGTGCAGACCCCTCCAACCAGGGCGTAGAACAAGGAGGTCGCAGGGCACAGATATCATCGTTTGGAGGTGATAGGACACATTGGCTGTAGGGACAGCATGAACCCTGAGGTTAGAACAACAGATGCAGAGCCCAAGGGGGTCCCTCCACAGAACCTGGAAAACATCCCCATCTCTGACTCCACAAAGGCCACAGGCTGCATCATATGCATCCGCCACTGAAGCCGCAAGAATGCCTGTGCCCCTCAAATTGGGTGGCATGGGGGGAGCCCCAACCTCGGCTGCGCCAGATGGGAACAATCCCCAGGAACGGGTCATTAGGAGACGGGCTGGGCAGCCAGTCCCGAGCACACAGGCAGCATTTAATTTTCCACTGATTTCGCTGTGGTGGGTCCCGAGCCCAGTGTGGGGGCATCACCTCAGAGCATGCCCATGGCGGGCAGCGAGGGGAAGCACAGACGTGGCAGCAGGTGGAGCCTTCTCTGCACCCCAACCACATGATCCACAGAGTGAAGACCAGAGAGTGATCTCTGTATTGCTTCTATGGTTAAATTGATTTGTCGCTGCAGCTGTGCCCATGAGGGTCAGAGGACAGTGTGTGGGACCCTTCTGTCTTTCCAGCACAGGGAGCCTGGGACAGAACTCCCAGGTCAGGCAGTAGCTCAACAAGGACAGTCTGAACTGACTCCTTGTTTCCTTAAAAATAATTCCTCCCCCAGGGTATCTCCAGTTAGCGCAGGCTGCCCTGGAACTGGCTCTGTAGACCAAGCTATTCCTCAAACTCACAGAGATCCACCTGCCTTTGCACCCTGAGTCCTGGGATTAAAGGTGTGCGCCACCACCACAGTCCAGCTGAGTGCTAAGATTCTAAACATGAAGCATCTAGAGAAAATATCTAACTTGGAAGTTAGCACAGCCTATCAGCCAATAAGAAATGACATAAAACAGCAAATCAATCTATCCACCATCTACTTATCCATTTACTCACCCACCCACCCATCCATCCACCATCCATCCATCCATCCATCCACCCATCCATCCATCCATCCATCCACCCACCCATCCATCCACCCATCCACCCATCCATCCATCCATCCATCCATCCATCCATCCATCCATCCACCCACCACCCACCCACCCATCCATCCATCCATCCACCCACCCACCCATCCACCCATCCATCCACCCACCCATCCATCCATCCATCCATCCATCCATCCATCCATCCATCCACCCACCCACCCACCCTCCATCCACCCACCCATCCATCCATCCATCCATCATCCATCCACCACCCACCCATCCATCCCCACCCATCCATCCACCCACCACCCATCCACCCACCCACCCATCCATCCATCCATCCATCCACCCACCCACCCATCCATCCATCCATCCACCCACCCACCCACCCATCCATCCATCCATCCACCACCCACCCATCCACCCACCCATCCATCCACCCACCCATCCATCCACCCACCATCCATCCATCCATCCATCCATCCACCCACCACCCATCCATCCACCCATCCATCCACCTACCCACCCATCCACCCACCCATCCATCCACCCACCATCCATCCACCCACCCACCCATCCACCCACCACCCATCCATCCATCCATCCATCCATCCATCCATCCATCCACCCACCCACCCACCCACCATCCACCCACCCATCCATCCACCCACCCACCCATCCATCCATCCATCCATCCACCCACCCATCCATCCACCCACCCATCCATCCACCCATCCATCCATCCACCCACCCATCCATCCACCCCCCATCCATCCACCCATCCATCCATCCACCCATCCATCCACCCACCCACTCACCCATCCACCCACCCACCCACCCATCCACCCACCCACCCATCCATCCACCCACCCACCCATCCATCCACCCCTCCATCCATCCATCCATCCATCCACCCACCCACCATCCATCCATCCACCCATCCATCCATCCACCCATCATCCATCCACCCATCCATCCATCCACCCATCCATCCACCCACCCATCCATCCATCCACCCACCCATCCATCCATCCATCCATCCATCCACCCACCCACCCATCCATCCACCCACCCATCCATCCATCCACCCATCCATCCATCCATCCATCCACCCACCCATCCATCCATCCACCCATCCATCCATCCATCCATCCATCCATCCAGCCACCCATCCATCCATCCACCCATCCATCCCATCCACCCACCCACCCACCCATCCATCCATCCACCCATCCATCCATCCACCCATCCATCCATCCACCCACCCATCCACCCATCCATCCATCCATCCATCCATCCATCCACCCCACCCATCCACCCACCCACCCATCCATCCATCCACCCATCCATCCATCCACCCACCCATCCATCCATCCACCCATCCACCCACCCAACCCCCCATCCATCCATCCATCCATCCACCCATCCATCCACCCACCCACCCATCCATCCACCATCCATCCATCCATCCATCCACCCACCCATCCACCCATCCATCCATCCATCCATCCATCCATCCACCCATCCATCCACCCACCCACCCATCCATCCACCCATCCATCCATCCATCCATCCACCCACCCATCCACCCATCCATCCATCCATCCATCCACCCATCCATCCATCCACCCATCCATCCATCCACCCACCCACCCATCCATCCACCCACCCACCCACCCATCCATCCATCCATCCACCCATCCATCCATCCACCCACCCACCCCCCATCCACCCATCCATCCATCCATCCACCCTTCCATCCACCTATCCACCCACCCATCCATCCATCCACCCATCCATCCACCATCCATCCATCCACCCATCCATCCATCCATCCACCCATCCATCCATCCATCCACCCATCCATCCACCCATCCATCCATCCACCCATCCATCCATCCATCCATCCATCCACCCACCCATCCATCCATCCACCCACCCATCCCATCCCCACCCCATCCACCCATCTATCCATCCACCCACATGTCCATCCATCCATCCATCCATCCATCCATCCATCCATCCATCCGCCCAACCATCCACTCACGAAATCCTATCTACTGTGTGTGTTTCTACCCCGTCTTTTCAGCAGTTTTCAGCTCCTTCCTTCCCCAAAGACCTGGGTTCAAGTTTCTGTCACCAACTCCATCCTTGTGGACAGAGAGCAGCCCCTCAGGGCTCCATTTCCCTGTTTTCCACAGTGTTAGGCCAGCATCTCTGTGCCCTGCATCTGGGGCTGTGGGTGTCAACAGCTCCGATGCCGCCCCGTGGCCCCAGCTTGGCCCTGCTCTGTCTTTCAACTGGGTCTCCCGCCTCCCTGTGCTCCCCAACATCCCGCTGGGCGCTCCGGGGAACATTCCGTGGTTTGCATCAGACTGTCCGGCTCCGCCGAGCCTCAGATGTGGGCAGAGTGGGCGGCGGCCTGGCGGGCGCGGGCTGGGGAGACAGCGACCAGGGACCCTGAGCTGCAGTGTGGCTCAGAAGGTGGTGGGTGGCGCAGACCGGCAGCGGCAAGCGACAGGCGGCCACTTGGTGGATCGGGACCTCCACCTGTCTGCAGTCCTCCATGGCTCTATGGCCTGCAACGCAGCTGGCCCTGGGCCCTGCCTCCCCAGTGCCCCAATGTCTGTGTCTCTGGACGCAAGTGCTGCAGCCACAGGGGCCTCCCGTAGCTCCCCCCAAGCCTGCTCTATCCTGCCCCAGGGCCTTTGCGCCTCTGTGCCTCACACCGGGGCCTTTGCACAGCTGCGGCTTCTGTTCCTTTGCAGTCCAGGTCTTGCAGGCTTCCTAATCACCCATGCTCCTGTCCTCACCCTTCTCAGTGCGTCCTGGATCTGAGGCTGACACACACATCCATCACTTCTGCTCTCTGCTCTCCCCAACAGGCCAGGCCGGGCGGGTGGGGCGCCCGCTTCACCAGGACACATAATAGATGCCCAATCAAGGCGGCCAGCGGAAGTCCTTCTGGAATCCAACCACAATGCCTCCTGCTTGGTTTCTGTGATGATTACACAGTTCCTGACCCACCCCATGAAGAGCCCTACATGGAGACTGAGTCGCCCACCCATCCCCCATGCTAGCAGGTGAGGAAACTGAGGCAGGGAGGCTGTAACTGAACATGTCAGCAGGAGAGTGGACAGATCAGGCTGCCTCAGCCAAAGTCTCCTGTCGTCAGGGTATAAAGCGCAGTTATTAGAACTCGCAAAACCAGGGCAACGCTGGGGCAGTCACAGGACTGCTTGCAGCATGCAGACCCAGGTTTGAATCCAGAAGCTCCTGTTGATGGCCAATCAGCAAGCTCCAGGCCAGAGAGGCTCCTCCACCTTACAGGAAACGCACAGGTCAACCCATGCAAGGTGACTCAGTGGCACGTGCATATGCATGAACACACACACACACACACACACACACACACACACACACACACACACGCTGTCAGGCCTGTGCTGGGTCCCCTCCCCGTCTGGCTGGGTTCACAATGAAGTTCTATTTTATATTTTACAGTGACCCCAGGGCCTTTGCATATGATGGAGAAATGCTCTACCACTCACCCACACTCCAGCTTCTGGTTTTATTTTTGTTTATTTTATTTACTTATTTTTTTTTTTTTAAGTTTTTCAAGACAGGGTTTCTCTTTGAGTCCCTGGCTGTCCTGGATCTCTGTAGAGCAGGCTGGCCTTGAACTCACAGAGATCCACCTGCCTCTGCCTCCCAAGTGCTGGGATTAAAGGCGTGCACCACCACCCGGCATCTATTTTATTTTATTTATTTTCGAGACAGGGTTTCTCTGCGTAGCCCTGGCTGTCCTGGATCTCACTCTGGAAACCAGGCTGGCCTCGAATTCACAGAGATCCGCCTTTCTCTTTATTTTGGACACTGGGTTTCCTCCACTGTCTCCAGACCCTGCAGACTGGATTGTGATAGTCTGACCTCTGACCCCAGGCTTACTCCCCACCCCTCTCTCTGTGACTTTGACAGCTCAGTCCCTGGGCATCTTCTAGAACCCCAGTTCCCACCCCTTCATGGTCTGAAAACACACCACTTCCCTCTGTGAGGCCACCCCGGCCCCAGCTGTGCCGTCAGAACGCAGGGGACTTTAAAAAAGATCCAGGGCAGGTCCGTGCTCGGCCTCCACTGCCACCCCCACCTACCTCAGGGCCCCAGCTCCTTCTCCATCACCGGGCTGCACGCTGCCCTGAGGCCTTTGGTCAGCTCTGGTTGCTTTCCTAACCTCTGGTGAATTCCACCATCCGTGCATCTCAGCTGAGATGTCCCCTCCTCAGGAGGCTCCCCTGGTCCCCTGGTCCCTGCTTTCCTCTCCTGACTGACTGCATCATTATTAGAATTCTTCACCTCCACTGGAGTTCTCGTCTGAGGAGCCTGGTACACAGTAAGTGCTCAATAAACGTTGACTGAGCACAGGAGTCCCAGGGATGCCTGCTGTTGCGGCACATTCTCTCCAGAAAGTAGCAACCACGGGCCGTCACCAGCCACGAGGCCTCTCGTCCCACCTCAAGGCCCAACTGTCCGCAGGACCCGCGGAAGTCGCGATGCCCCAGAAGTCCTGGCCACAGACCACGTCCCCACCAAGAAACCTGTGGCCCAGAGAGGGTGGGACACAGCGCAAGGGGACCCAGAACCGCGCGGAGGAGGCCGCGCTGAGGGCACAGTCCATGAGGGGCTCTTGGGCAGCTGGACGGACCAGGCCACGCGGCTGCCCTCTCTCATGGCCGAGTGCACCCTGCACCCCCCAGAAGCCTCCAGAAGTGTTCCTAGTGTGGGGCGACATCCACCCGACAGAGGAGAGGACGATCCCGCCGCCTCATCCCTCCCATAGCTCCGTCCCCGCCTGGATGGAGCGGCTCAGGCGGGTCCCTCGGCCCGGGGACCCGGGGACCCCGCGGAGCCCCAGGATGAGGCCTAGCGGCCTCGGGGGCCACCTTTCCCGGTGTCCTCGCTGTGCGCGGCGGAGCGACCCTCCCCCGGGCCCCGGGCCCGCACTCACCATCCACCACATCTTCGCAGCCATGTCATAGCAGAGCTGCCATTTGACCGACGTCTCCCCCGGCTTCCCGGACACGGGGGGCCCCGGCACCTCCATGCTGGGCCACGACGTCCCCTGAGGTCCCCGCGCTCGCTCGGCGCCCACGGAGCCCAGTGCGTCGGAGACGCCGGGGAGGGCGAGCTGGAGGGCGGGGACAGAGGCCACCCACAGCCCGGGAGGCGGCTGCCATCAGCCCCGGTCTGTGGGGAGCCCCCTCCCCCGCCCGCCCCCCGGAAGCACCGCGGCCGCCCCCGCCTGCCCCTGCCGAGCTGCGCCGGGGCGCCCCGGGGCCTTCCCGCCTCCGCCGAGGACTCCCCACGTCCAGGGACGGGTGAGGACGCCGCGGCCTGCCGGGACGGAGCCCTGCCCCGCGCTGTGTGGCTCTGGGCGCGTGGCGTGGCCTCTCTGGGCGCCTGTGTTGAAGTGGGGAAAGAAGGGACCAGCCGGTGCGCGGTGGCCCAGGCCCGTCCCGTCAGCGCTCGGAGACGGCGGCGGGAGGACGGCTGGGGGTTGGAGGCTAACCTGGGACTCGGGTGGACTGCCGAAGAACCTGCCGGGGGGAAAGCTGCCCGGGCTGGAAGGAAGCCTGCGGAGCTGGTTGCTGCCCCTCGGTGAGGGGCGATGAGGGACGGGGGCATGTGGGGCAACAGGACCCTCCTTCTGGAGTCTCCTTTCTTCTTCTCACCGCCTGCGGGCTCCTATGCACCCTTCAAAACCCCAACCCTGCTGTGCCCCATCCCGAGAGAGAAACAGAATAGTGCCTGAGGCGCCTCTCGTCCCAGCCAGCCGGGGAGGCCCGAGGTCCAGTCAGGAGCCCAGGGCTGCGCAGCAACTCCGCTACCGTGTGACAGCCGCTGTTTTCTTCAAGTTTCCCCTCTTTGTCCCCACTTTACAGACGAGGAAACTGAGTCTCAGCGTGGGTAAGTGTCGCGTGGTCCACCCTCGTGGGCACCCAGAATGGCACCCGCCACAGGGCGAGCACACCGCCCGTTTGTTGACTGAGTCCGCTGCCGACCCCGCCGCTTCACCCCTCCGAAGCCCCGACCCGCCAGCAGCGGCTCCCCAAACCCTGCCCAGGCCAGACCCACCCTGCAGCCGCACCCCTGCAGTGTTATCCCACCCTGCAGCCTCACCCACCCTGCAGCCGCACCCCTGCAGTGTTATCCCACCCCTGCAGCCTCACCCACCCTGCAGCCTCACCCACCCTGCAGCCGCACCCCTGCAGTGTTATCCCACCCCTGCAGCCTCACCCACCCTGCAGCCTCACCCACCCTGCAGCCTCACCCACCCTGCAGCCGCACCCCTGCAGTGTTATCCCACCCCTGCAGCCGCACCTGCAGCCTCACCCACCCTGCAGCCGCACCCCTGCAGTGTTATCCCACCCTGCAGCCTCACCCACCCTGCAGCCTCACTCCTGCAGCCACAGCCCCGCAAGCTTGCCACCCCCTCACCCCCACGCAGCCGCATCCCCGCAGCCCCCCAAGCCGCACCCCTCCCAGCCGCACACCCCCACATGGTAACCCAGCCCCACAGCCGCACCCCCACCCCGCCTCCAGCTGTAATTTGCCTTGGCATCTTGTGGTCGGTCCCTCCCCCGCAGTCCCCCCAGATGTGGGGCCAAGAGGGCAGGAGAGAGGTCACGGCCCAGGCCTACCAACCCTCACACACACCGCGTGCCTGCCGCGCCTCGGGTTCCCCAGCTGCAGGAGGGGTGAGGTCGCAGGCTGCTGAGTTCGAATCCCCTGCTGCGTCCTGGGGGAAGTGGAGGCAGGAGGGCTTGGGGCCAGCCCAGGCTAACGAGAGAAAGGAACGGGCAACCGCGCAGACGGTGCCCTGGCAGGGCCGTCGCAGACCCGCCAACACGGGGCCGCGCCCACCGCGTGTGCCGGCTGAGGCCTGCGTTGTGTGGGCCGTTTATCTTTTTATCTTTTTATTTTTTGAGCTGAGGATCGAACCCAGGGCCTTGCGCTTGCCGAAACCCCCAACTTTTGAATTTGTTTTGTTTCAAATCTTCTTCTTCTTCTTCTTTTTTTTGTATGTGGCGCTGAGGATCGAACCCAGGGCCTACTGAGCTAAACCTCCAACCCCTTGTTTCAAATTTTAATTTCACTTTGAAATTTATCTTAAAATGTCCTTGTTTTCTTTCGCTTAGTCTCCTCTTTCCTACTTTATTGTGCATCTCGCCATCCTCCTGCCTCCTCTGCCCAGGTGACTTTTACTTTGGCCTGATCACCCATGTCCATGGGCGAAGGCTGAGAGGCGCCTGCGCGGGCCCCCTGCACACAGCTGCTCCTGCGGGTCGGGAAGGGCGGCCTGGGGGAGTTGGAGAAGCGGCGGAGGCGGCGTTGATTTGCAGACGTTAGGGAGCGCATTAAAAACTTTGGACACGATTGTTTTTTGCTTTAACACGACGTCCACAAGCCGCCCCAGGTCGCTGCACGCAATAGGTGCTCAGTAAATGCTCCGTCGACCCACCCAGACCCGCAGGTCTGTCTGCTGCTTCTGCGGCAGGCTCGAGGCGCACGCAGCCCGGAACCAGCGTTTCTCAGAGGAGGCAACTGAGTTCTCACAGCTCCGGCTGCTGAGCGCCTCAGCCCAAGAGGGGAGCTTACCTGGACTCGAACTCGGGTGTCCAGGAGAAGGTGGAGCAAGTGCAGGCCATGTTCACAGCAGATCAGAAGCAGTCTGACCGGAAGCGACCAGCAAAGCCATGCCCCAGCCCTCACTGGGGGTTCTAGGCGGAGCTCCACCCTGACCACGCCCCCAGCCCCTCACTGGGGGATTCTGGGCGGGGCTCCACCCTGACCACGCCCCCAGCCCCTCACTGGGGGATTCTAGGCGGGGCTCCACCCTGACCACGCCCCAGCCCTCACTGGGGGTTCTAGGCGGAGCTCCACCCTGACCACGCCCCCAGCCCTCACTGGGGATTCTAGGCGGGGCTCCACCCTGACCACGCCCCCAGCCCCTCACTGGGATTCTAGGCGGGGCTCCACCCTGACCACGCCCCCAGCCCTCACTGGGGATTCTAGGCGGAGCTCCACCCTGACCACCCCCAGCCCTCACTGGGGATTCTAGGCGGGGCTCCACCCTGACCACGCCCCAGCCCCTCACTGGGGAGTCTGGGCGGGGCTCCACCCTGACCACGCCCCCAGCCCCCTCACTGGGGATTCTAGGCGGGGCTCCACCCTGACCACGCCCCCAGCCCTCACTGGGGATTCTAGGCGGGGCTCCACCCTGACCACGCCCCCAGCCCCCTCACTGGGGATTCTAGGCGGGGCTCCACCCTGACCACGCCCCCAGCCCTCACTGGGGATTCTAGGCGGGGCTCCACCCTGACCACGCGCCCCAGCCCCCTCACTGGGGATTCTAGGCGGGGCTCCACCCTGACCACGCCCCCAGCCCTCACTGGGGATTCTGGGCGGGGCTCCACCCTGACCACGCCCCCAGCCCTCACTGGGGATTCTGGGCGGGGCTCCACCCTGACCACGCCCCCAGCCCTCACTGGGGATTCTAGGCGGGGCTCCACCCTGACCACGCCCCCAGCCCTCACTGGGGATTCTGGGCGGGGCCTAATTTTACTTCTCTGAGACAGGCTGAAACCTGAATCAATTCCACAAAGAAGCTTGCTGTGAATGTCCACAGATGTTTAAGTCCCATTTCCAAATAACAGAAGAAACGCCCAGATAAGGATAAACGGGAAGAAACTTTTTTAATCTTTGGGCAGTGGGGGGAGCGGGTTCCAAACAGGGTTTCCCTGTGTAGCCCTGGCTGTCCTGGAGCTCGCTCAGTAGCCCAGGCTGGCCTCGAACTCAAAGATCCGCCTGCCTCTGCCTCCCGAGTGCTGGGGTTAAGGACTTGCGGCTGCCATGACCAGCTCAGAAAGGAAAATGTTTTATTCACACACTGGAATATTACTCACCCTCAAATAAGGAGCCTGGCTCTTCCATGCACCACGCATGGGAAAACACGGGGAGAGAGAGTCGCTGTTAACAAGTAAAACTTTTATTAAATAAACTTTTCGTTTTTTTCTTCCAGACCAGAGAGGTGATTTGGCGCTGAGACTCGTCCCCGCACACAGGGGCAGGAGGCAGGGGCCCACAGCCCGCATTTCCTCTCCGCCCTCCGCCGTCCCGCCCTCTCTCTGCCGTCTCCAACATTCAGGTTGAAGTTGAAATTTCACGAAATTCGTCGTAGCAGAAATAAAGCCCGTCGTACAAATCACATAGGGTTTCTCGAGTGGAGTATAAAAATGGTATTTACAGCTCGTAAACATGAACTAGACGGTGTGCAGGCCAGCGCACGCCAGCACGCACTGGGCGGGCGCCCCGCGCGGACACAGGCTGGCACCGGACGGAACACAGTCTCACTGTAGGAATGCTCAGAACAGGGGACGCGAAACGAGGCGGGCGGAATCCGGGGGAGTTTTTCCCTCTTTTTTTTTTTTTTTTTGACTTTTTTCCCTTTGTTTTGGAGCAGTCAACAAACATGTTGGTAGAAACGAAAGGGATTTTTTAAAAATCTGTTTTTGCACTTTCTTAAACCTTAAAATTTTTTTTGTCTCTTGTGTTTTGCTTTTGGACTCGTCAGAAGGGATGCGGACCCCCCTCCCCGTGGTGGGATGTCCAAACTAACGACTCTGTGCTTTGCGGTGGGCGCGTGGGCAGGGGGTAATATACAGGGGCGGCTCCCCACCCAAGTCCTCCCAACCCCCAGCTAGGAAACAGAAGCGGATTATCAGCGAACCCCCCACCCCCGCCCTTCCTTGTGGTCTGGAAAAAGACCACAAATAAAAAGGAGAGAAAAGAATCAGCGTGCGGAGTCCGCGGCGTCAGCAACCGGGTCTGGCGGTCTGTGTGGCCACGTCCGACTCGGGCGACCTCGGTGGAGACCTTCAGTTCAAGGCTGGTGATTGGAGGACGGCGGGGGACATCTGGGGGCGGTGAGGAGGACGGAGGGGGCGGGGGACACCTGGGGGTACCTGAGGGGCAGTGGGGGGCACCTGGGGACAGTGGGGGGCAGGAGGCTTCCCCAAGGGAAGCTAAGGACACCTGGTCACCCAAGTAAGGCCGTGAAAGCGGGAGGGGAGGAGGGCGGCCCTGGACGCGGGCAGTGGCAGCAGCCGTGGGGACCCCAGGAACCGGAGGTATATGGTGTTGGCGGGGTCCTGGTTTGGCGTCCGGTGGGGGGCGGCCTCCAGCCGGCCTCGTCAGTCCTTGGTCCCGGTGAGTGGCCGGCTCGGAGCCACCGTTTGGCCCCTGCGTTTCATACTCCAAAAATACATAGTCTATGATGCGCTCTTGGGCGCGGCTACAGGAGGCGGGAAGTGGGGGTTCTGGCTAGGGGGTGCTGGCTGGCCTGGAAGGCCTCCGAGTCCGACAGGGGGTGCCCCCAAGTCGAGGGGCAGATGGTGATTGGCAGTGTATGGACCCCTCAGACCTGGGCTCAGACTCCTGTCTCCCCCCACCCACACACACCACGGGGCATTCTATGCCCATGTGGCGCTCAGTGGCTTTGGAATTGGGGGGACTGCGTGGGGGGACAGATGGGGAAGGGGGTCACTGGGAGGGCTGGTGTCCAAACTTGGCTGTAATTTACATAAGAGTCCTGGGGTGGTTGGAAGTGGGGACCACTCAACCCAGGGAGGATATGGGGGCGCATTAGGGAGCCGTGGAGGGGAGGGGAGTGGGGCACAGAACGCCCTGCTCCACTTCACGTTTGTCCTGGTAAGAAAAGTCCGTGTTTTCAAACCCGCAGTTCCTGACAGTCACCATCAGTTTGGGGATATGTATAGACTGGTTCCTCCCCAGCCCAGAGCAGAGATCCACAGGACACTGGGCTAAAAGTGGAGACCTGGCAGATGTGCTGGGGGTTTGATCCTGATTGACAGGTTTCCTCATCGAAACCAAAATAAATAAAACTCAGATAACAAACAAAAAACACTGAAGGACTAAACACTGCTGACCTCTACCAGACCCTGGGCCCTCAGGTGATCAGAAAAGAGAAGGAAAAAGAAAAAAAGGAAGGGAGGGAGGGAGGGAGGGAGGAAGGAAGGAAGAAAGGGGAAAAATCAAAAGTATTTCCAGGCTCTCTGTAGGTGGTGGCAGCCGGTGGCCGAGCTGTCCCCTCCCATGAGGCCGGCCGCTGGCTCCACCTTTAAAATCAGCTCAGTTCCAAAGAGAGCGCCGAGAAGGTGGTTGGATGGGAATCTGACATTTGGGGTTTTGTGTTTTTTTTTGCTTGTTTTGGGTATATCTGGCTTTCTGTTTGTTTTTGCGAGATTGTGAGTGGCGTACGCTCTGGGTTTTGTGAACCCACTGGGCATGTAATTAGAAGACAGGGCTCTCGGGGTCCATGGGAGCCGGTGGGGACAGAGGTGGGGGGCCGGAAGGCTGTGGCGGGCTCCCGTCCCCTCTGCTTCAGTTCTGGGCCAAGCTTAACTGGCTATTCCAAGTTCCAACTAGGGACCCAGACCTGGGACGTGTGCTTCCTGGAGGGGGACAGCTTCCCAGGATGGGACAGAAGCCCCGCCCATCACACCCTGCACCAGGCCCACACGCCCACTTCTGGATGAGCGTCTATTCATCCTTCAAAACGTTCCCTGGGAAGCCCCCCTGGCGGGAGCGCCTAGCTTTCTCTCCACCTCCCCACCCGAATCCCACCCTGTGCCACCCAAGCGAAGGTGATGGGGGAGGGCTGTGTCCCCACTGGCTTCCTGGAGCATGGCTCCCGCCCCCGGGGTGTGGAGCGTGAGCTCGGGAGGGGAGGAGGGTTGGACCACACCAGGGCTGGGCAGGGCACAGGCCGCCTGGCGGCTCACCTGGGGCCAGACCCACAGCGGAGGGGCTGTGGGCGTGGTCAGTACGGGTGTCCTGGGTCTTTGGGTCTCTTCAGCTGCACCTTCAGCCTCTTCATACCGATCTGAAAGCCGTTCATGGCCTGGATGGCCGCCTGCGCGCTGGCCGGGTGGTCAAAGCTCACGAATCCTGGGGGACAAAGTGACCCGAGCTGGTGAGGCCAGTGGTCCCAGCTTCCTGTAGGTATCACCACACTGGTGTGTCTCTACGGATGGGGCCTCACTCCACCCGCCCCGCTCAACTTCTGCAACACCCTGTGCTTCTGAGGATTGGTCTGGACCTTATACACGCACTCCGCCCCGCCCCCGCCCCCAGCCCTCACTGGGGACCCTGGGCGGGGCTCCACCCTGACCACGCCCCCAGCCCCTCACTGGGGGTTCTGGGCGGGGCTCCACCCTGACCACGCCCCCAGCCCCTCACTGGGGATTCTAGGCGGGGCTCCACCCTGACCACGCCCCCAGCCCTCACTGGGGGCCCTGGGCGGGGCTCCACCCTGACCACGCCCCCAGCCCTCACTGGGGATTCTGGGCGGGTCCACTCACCGAAACACTTGCTCTGGTTGGTAGCCCGATCCATAAACACCTTGGAGGAGATGATATTGCCGAAGGGGAGGAACATCTGGGTCAGCTCCGTGTCTCCAAACTCCTGGGGGAGGTGGTAGATAAACAGGTTACAGCCTTCGGGACCTGTAGGTGGGGGAGAGAAAGACATAAAGCCCCCAAGGAGAGGAGGCGGACCCCCCTGGGTTGGGTCCAGCACTTGTCTCTGGCTGTGGATGCACCGGGGGCTTCTCGAGACCCCCAGAGAGAATGGTGGGGAGCAGAGGTGAGCCCCGAGAGCCTTGATCCCTCCCATATGCTGTTCACCCAGCCAGTGCTCATCACAGACCGAACCCGGACACCTCCTTGCCCACCCCGAACCCCGCGAGCCGAGGTCTCCGCCTCCCAGATCGACTCCCTAAGCTCCATGTCTTCCACTGCAGCCCTCCACCCCAGGCCATGTACTGGAGTCAGGTGAATGGGGTGCTGGGGGTGCTGGGGTGGCTCAGCAGCGACGCTGCTGCCTTGTGCTGGTCTAAGACACACCTGACATTTCAAATGAGCCTGGCGGCCAGGTTGGGGGCCCACACCCGTCAGTCATCCCAGCACGTGCTGTGTTTATGGGTCTAGTGTAAGTTACACGGTGAGACCTAGTCTCAAACACACACACGCACACAGGCACGCACACACACGCACGCGCACACACACACACGCGCACACACACACACGCGCACGCACGCACACGCACAGGCACGCACGCACACACATGCAC
Organism: Onychomys torridus; assembly: GCF_903995425.1. Classification (NCBI taxonomy): domain Eukaryota; kingdom Metazoa; phylum Chordata; class Mammalia; order Rodentia; family Cricetidae; genus Onychomys; species Onychomys torridus. The sequence continues at coordinate 2,561,706 of NC_050463.1, forward strand.
ACACGCACAGGCACGCACGCACACACACGCGCACACACACACACACGCGCACACACACGCACAGGCACGCACGCACACACACACACACGCGCGCGCGCACACACACACACGCGCGCGCACACACACACACGCGCACACGCACGCACGCGCACACACACGCACCTATACACACGCGCGTGCAGAGAGAATTCATTCAGGGGCGGCTGTAGCTGGGGTAGAGGTTGTCTGTCTGTCTGCCTATCTAGTCAGTGTTGGGGTCGCGCCTGTGCACAGTGGAAGCTTGCAGGAGCCCTCCACCCGTGCGCTCTGGCCCGGGTTCGGGTTGCTAGGCCTGGTGGCCAGCGCCTTTGCGCGCCCAGCCCTCCTTGGGCCTGGAGTTGAAGGAGGGACTCCTCCAGTTCCTGCTGTCTACAGCCCAGGGACGCCAGGCCCTCATCACCGGAGCGGCCCGAGGCTGACGCCTCTCCCCGGTCCCCTCCCGGTCCTCGGGCAGCGGGTGGAAGGGGTGCAGGAACTTCGCGATGCCTCCCGGCCTACACAGGTGAGGACAGGACGCCCGAGCTGCAGACGGGGAAACTGAGGCACTGGTCACAGTGCCCAGCCGGAAGAGGATGTGAATGGCCTTGGGTCGCCGGATGCCTGCTTCCTCCCGCATGCCCTCCACAGGACTGGCTTCACTGGGAAGGCCTCAGTTTACCCAAGATACCTCCTGGGACTCCGGACTCCTGTTTCCTCCCGCATGCCCTCCATAGGCTTGGCTTCACTGGGAAGGCCTCAGTTTACCCAAGATGCCTCCTCACACAAACGAGCACCAAAAAGGGGGTTTCCAAGCTTGTCCATAGGGGGTGGGATCCGTGGAGGGGCGAGTTCAGCGGTGCAGGTGAGGGCGGGGCTGGCGGGGCCGCCTCACCTTCGCGCTGCTGCTGCAGGAGGTGCGGAGGCTGCGGGACGCCGTGCGCCACAGGCGCGAGAGCCGCGGTGGGGTACATGGCTGCGGAGAGCAGAGGCGGGGCGGGGCTGAGAGGCGGCGGGGGCGGGGCCGAGGGCGGGGCCGAGAGGCGGGGCGGGGCTGAGAAGGGGCGGGGGCGGGGCCGAGAGATGGGCCGGGGGCGGGGCCGAGAGGCGGGCCAGGGGGCGGGGCGGGGGCCAAGAGGTGGGCGGGGCCGAGAGGCGGGGCGGGGGCGGGGCTGAGAGGCGGGGCGGGGCCGGGGCTGAGAAGCGGGGCCGAGAGGTGGGGCGGGGCCGGGGCTGAGAGGTGGGGCCGGGCCGAGAGGCGGGCCGGGGGCGGGGCTGAGAGGTGGGGCCAGGGCGGGGCTGAGAGGCGGGGCCGAGAGGTGGGGCGGGGCCGAGAGGCGGGCCGGGAGCGGGGCTGAGAGGTGGGGCTGGGGCGGGGCTGAGGGTGAGAGGTGGGGCTGGGGGCGAGGGCAGGGCTGAGAGGTGGGGCCGAGGCAGGGGGCGGGGTTGAGGTGAGAGGTGGGGCCAGAGCAGGGGCGGGGCCGAGGGCGGGTCCAGAGCAGAGGGCGGGGCTGAGGGCGGGTCCAGGGCAGTGGGCGAGGCTGAGAGGTGGGGCCAGGGCCCAGTCCAGGGTAGAGGGCAGGACTGAGATGAGGGGCGGGTCCAGGGCCGAGGGCGGGGCCGAGGTGAGGGGCGGGTCCAGGGCCGAGGGCCAGGGCCAGGGCGTGGGCGGGGCCAAATAAAGATAGAGCTAGAGTGGGCGGGGCCTTGCAGCAAACAGCTGAGGAATGAGCCCATAGCCAGAGGGGCTGAGGGGCGGGGCCAGGGCTGAGGGGCGGGGCCGTGGGTGAGGGCGGGGCCATGGCTGAGGGCGGGACCATGGCTGAGGGGCGGGGCCGTGGCTGAGAGGCGGGACCATGGCTGAGGGGCGGGACCGTGGCTGAGAGGCGGGGCCAGGGCTGAGAGGCGGGGATAAGGCTGAGGGGCGGGGCCAGGGCTGAGCGGCAGGCTTGCCCATGTCCCTGCCCTTCACTATGCCTCTGCTCTCCATCCCGCTCCTCATCCGCTGTGGCCCCGCCCCCTTGCGCCCTGAGCCCACCCCTCAGCCTCATCCCCACCCCTCAGCCCAGCCCCACCCCTCAGCCCTGGCCCCGCCCCTCAGCCCTGCCCCGCCCCTCAGCCCTGCCCCGCCTCTCTGGCCCCACCCCATCCTCAACTCAAGGGAGCAGGCCCACCCTCCTCTTAAAGGGGTAGTGCCAGAGTGGAGCAGCCATAGTGAAGAGAAGGGCTGAGGGGCAGGGGCGTGGCCGCAGCAGGAAGGGCCGAGCGGAGAGGGTATAAGGGTGGAGATGCACCAGGGAGTGGGGTCTAGAGCTGAAGGGGGGCGGGGGCGTGATGGAGAACAGGGCCAAGGAACTGAAGAACTTAGCGGGCGGGCGCGGCCTTCGCGGTAGGATCTAGGCTCCTGGGCAAGGCATTGCGTGGGCATGCATCTCGAGGTGGGGCCAGAGTCAGAGCTGGCCGGGCGGGCTGTATGTGGGTGGCAGCCAGGTGCGCCAGGCTCAAGGGGCTGTGCACATCCCTTAGGGTGGGCCATGGGGGGCCTGGGCTTGCCCAGGACTGTCGAGCCACAGGGTCAGGGCAGGGCTGCTCTACCTGTGTACTGCTGGACTCCGGAGAAGGCAGGGTGGAGGGTCTCTGCCACAGTGGGGCTCTGAGCTGTGGGGCAGAGGACCAGCTGAGCCCGGACATCCACAACCACCCGTTTCCCTTCTGGGTTAACCCCTACGGCAGGTCAGAGGACGGAAACCGCGTGCCCATCTCCCCGCAGCCCATGCCCCGCCCAGACCCCGCCCAGCCTGCGGGGATCCCCGAGTGTCCTCCACTAGCACGCAGGGCTGGCGGCGCAGACCCCCCCCTGCCCCATTTCTACAATGTCCAGGATCTTAGACTAAAGAGTGAAGCCAGAGGCTGCGGCTCCCGGCTGTCACCTCAGCCCTTAGTTTAAGGCCAGCCAAGGCTAAGGAGTGACTTTAGACCAGCCTGAGCTACAGAGGGCGGCTAAGAGCAGTCTAGCCTGGGCTGCACAGGGAATTGAAAGCCAGCCTGGACTACACAATGTGACCCCCATCTCAAACAGCAAACAAGGAGAGGTAGGTGCCTAATATTGGCCGGATGCTCCTCCCCTCCCCCCATCCAGCCTTTGACACCACCTGTCCCATTTTTCCAGTTCTGGAAACCAGTGAGATTACTGAACTGGATTTTGAACCCAGAACCTTCCCCGTGCATGACTTCCTGTGCTCACACCTGCCCAGACACCCCTGTCCTGGCCTGCCCTGCCATGCCCGCTGTGGGGACCTAGGTGTGTCCCCAGCCGCCGCGCCCACTCCAGGCCCTGCCCTAAGCTCTCAGGCACGCTCTCTCCCAAGTTACCTGGGTAGGGGACGAGGCCATTGGCATACACAGTCTCCAGGGCGGGGTGGCTCCCAGGGAAGGGCAGGACGCCTGGGAAGCCATTGGGAATGGGCGCCACCAGGCCAGGAACGGCGGCAGTGCCTAGCAGTGGGGGCGAGTGTAACCCTGAGGAGGGAAGAGGGTAAGACATGGAGTGGGGGGGACCCAGACACCGGGAGGGGGCTGCCCGCTTGTCCTGAGACCCCCCGAAGCTGCTCTCACCGGAGGTGGGGGCGATGGGCGTGGCAGGCAGACCGTTAAGGCTGACGGCGCCGATCTGTTGGATATGGCAAGGGGGGAAGGCTACGCCCGGGCTCAGGTAGCTGCCGGAGGTGGACAACACTGTCGTCTGTTGCTGCATGAGCTGGGGACAGAGACGCTGTGAGTGGCCAGTCCCACCGTGGCTCAGGAGCAGGGGTGGGAGAGGATTCCAAGGGACGTTACAGCTAAAGCTGGGGTCAGGGCTCAGTCAGAAACTTGGCCTCAGCTGGAGGTCAGTGACTGGTGCTGGATCGGGGTTCAGTAGGCATTAGCACTTGGTTTGGGGAAAAGGTTCGGTCTAGATTCTGGACTCAGATAGAAATGGAGGCCTGTACTCGGACTGAAGTTCATTCTGGGATCAGGGATCAGTCAGGCATTAGGGCTCAGCTTGGGATCGGGGCTCAGTCTGGGTTCAGGGCTAAGTTAGAGACTGAGGCTCAGTTGTGGATCAGGATTCAGCCTGAAATTGGAGATCAGTCTAGGATATGGGATCTGGGTCGGCACAGGATCTAGGCTTGGCCTTGACTCAGAACTAGGTTTAGAAAAAGGACTCCAGATTGGGGTTGGGTCTGCCCAGGAACAAGACACAGTTGGAGATTGGGGCTCAGCTGGGATCAGGGATCAGGCAATGATCAAGGCTGAGTCAGGAGCTCAGCTGATGTCAGCCTTGAGGATTTACCCAGAGCTGGACCAAATGCAGATTTAGGGATGGTGAGATCCAGGCCATTTGGGTCAGAATGAGTGAGACGTTAGTATTCTGCCCAGAGTCAGGGTACATCTGGGATTAGGTGGCTGTGTTTAGAACTGTCAAGATCTGGGCTTTCAGTCTGGACTGCAGCTCAGTTTACCCTGCTGGGCCTGAGGCTCAGCCCCATCCAGGACAGGATCCTGGGTCAGAGAGAATGAGTGACAGGGAGAAGGAAAGGTGGGGGCGGTGTGGCTGAGTCCCAGACAGTGCCCACATGCCGGGGCCACTCACAGCCTGGGCGTAGGCACTGTAGGGGCTGAAGGGCAGGGTGAGGGACGGCGTCAGGATGCCCAGCTGGCCAACCATCTGCTGCATGCGCCTCAGAGTCCGCTCTTTGTCCGTGTCGGCGAACTTGACCACCAGGCTGGAGGAGGCCCCCTGTAAGGACAGTGTACAGTGTTGGGATGGAAGGGCAGGGGTCGCCAGGACTCTGGGAGTCCCCATGGATGAGAGTGGAGATGCCAGCCACATCCAGAAGAGCCAGCACCACACAAGAAGTGCATAGGGCTTGTCATCCTGGGCCTGGTCGTGTGGCAACATGGCCATAGAGTCTGCGAGGCGGCCACAGCCACAGAAACGGTGGAGCATGCAAGTCCAAGGTTGACGTCCGGGACGAAAGTGTGTGTGTGTTGGGAGCAGAGGGACAGTGGAAGAGTTTGGGGTGGCGTACCATACAGCCCACGCCTGGGACCCGCTGAGGTTCCCATCACCAGGGGACATGATGGGTGACTGCGCCGATCACTCACACTCTAGAGCTAAGTTAGGAACTGGGGCTCAGTGTGGGATCAGGGATCAATATATGAGGAACTAGGGCCCAGGATCCAGAGTTTAGTTCAGGATCAGGGCTCAGCCAGGTCCTTTCTGGTAATTGGGCCCAGATGCTCCCAGGCAGGCTTGCAGACAACCTGCTCCTTGGCTTTGGTTGTGAGGGGAGTCAACCTAGGGGTGACCCGAACCTGCCCAGCCATGTTAGGGAGAAAGCCGCTGCTGAAAGGCTGGGGATTCTGTTTGCCTGTAGTGATGCAGACTCCTGGGGACCCTCCCTGGGGGATAGACCACAGCCATACCTGGGTGGTTCTACATCTTGGACACCTGCTCCCCACTCCCTCTTGTCCTCATGGGTTTCCAGGACCCCCATTATCTCCTACAGTTTCTCCAGACCAGCCCTCATCCTCCCGGTGGGGACCTGAGCTCGGCTGCCCAGCCAGGCTCTCGGAATCTTTGCCCTTGCCCCCAGTGACCCTGACATAAAGGACCTATGCAAGTGGCCTGGCAGCCCCCCCCCCACTTGGTGCCCAGTGTGGCTCCCTACTGCCCTAGAACGGAGTCCTTGGTCTCTCCACATCGTCCAGCCATTGGTCCTGCTCCTCAGCCTGTGTCACACCACAAGCTAAGACCACAATGCACCAGGATAGTGTCTGGTCACTCAGCCCTGATCGCAGCCTTCTGCTCTCCCGTCTGATGCAGTCTAGGAAGGTGTAACACCAACACCACCCATCGCTCCCAGCTGCTCTAATCCCCCCCCACACACACACACACACTGTGGCAAGGGCAGTTCTCACTCACTGGCATGGTCTGGCTGCCATGCAAGGCATGGATGGCCGCCTGGGCCTCTGTGTGGGAAGAAAACTTCACGAAGGCACAGCCTGGGGAGAGAGGGAGGTAGAGGTGAGGGACAGACCGAAGGATGATTGCCACTTCCGGAAGACAGTTGACAGGAGTTCACACAGACATGGGAAGGCCACAATGGCCTGAACAGACAAGACACACCACCATCTTCCAGGGGCAGACGTAGATGTCATCAATGAATTCAGCCAAACAGAAAAAAGTCAGACATCAACCTCCACCTATCTACCCACATTTTCATCTATCGTCTCTTTACCCACCTACCCACTAATCTGTCAGTCTGTCTGTCCGTCTATCCATTCATCCACCCACACAATCCATCCACCCATTCACCCATCCACCCACCCACCCATCCATTTGTCCATCCATCGATCCATCCATCCATCCATCCATCTGTCTGTCCATCCATCCGTCTGCCCATCTGTCCATCCATCCATCCATCTGTCCATCCATCTGTCTGTCCATCTGTCCACCCATCCACCAACCCATCCATCCATCCACCCATCCATCCATCCACCCATCCATCCATCCACCCATCCATCCATTTGTCCATCCATCCGTCCACCTACCCACCCACCCACTCGTCCATCCGTCTGTCCATCCATCCATCCACCCGTCCGTCTGTCTGTCCATGTGGCCAGCCAGCAGGAAGTCAGTTCAGCTGCCAGCGACTGTGTTGAGACCCCGACAGTCACACACTCTCAGATGCAGGCTTGGCCCCAGAAGTTCCCATTAGCACGACTGAGACAAAGGTTTGAAGGGTCGGTCAGTCACCAGCTCTGACCTCCAGGGTGCAGAGGGTGAGCTGGGACCTGTGGATCATGGCAGCCGGTCAGATAGACGGACACACAAAGTCATGTGGTGGCCACCAGGCAGATGCACCCCCAGCCAGGGTCATATGCCATGGGTCCAGGGTGGGACCAGTCTGCCAGTCATACAGATGGACAGACAGACACTCGAAGACAGACAGAACTTGAGACACTCAGGGAGAGAAGCTGAGAGGCTTGAGCCATGGTCCAGAGGACCGATCTGCAGGGACACAACAGCCCCAACGAAACAGACACTCAGGTGGGGCCAGGGATGACCCCGCCCTCCCATAGACCTGACCCCTTCTCCGCAGCCGGCCCTCCCCTCCAGCCCCTCTCTTTTTGCAAGCTATAGTTAAAATAGGGAGTGACAGGGACTAAGAAGCCAGGTGGGTGTCACCAAGCTCCTACACTAACTGCAGAGGTCCTAATGACAGCCTTGTGCACATCTCCCCACCCCCAAGTCTATCCGCTCTCCTCCCTCCACTTCAGGACTGAGGTATGAAAAATCCTCAAGGGCTGCAGAGGTGGCTCAGAGGTTAAGAGCACTGACTGCTCTTCCAGAGGTCCTGAGTTCAATTCCCAGCACCCACATGGTGGCTCACAACCATCTGTAATGAGATCTGGTGCCCTCTTCTGGCCTGCAGGAATATGTGCAGACAGAACACTGAATACTTAAAAAATAAATAAATAAAAAAGAAAGAAAATCCTCAAGAATGATCAGTCCCTGGTGCAACCTCAGCCCTCCCTACAGGTCCCTGCCATCACCTTCCTGACCCACCCCACCCGCTCTACCCCTTCCCACAGGCCACGCCCACCTCAGGCCTAGCTCTTCCTAAAGTTCCACCCATCA
>NC_050463.1:2570407-2692907 GCF_903995425.1 Onychomys torridus
ATGCCTATTCCTAAATTTCTTTTAGGATCAGGCCCCAGGATATACATTGAAAAATTTAAATAGGGACAGGAGACTTCAAGTATTGTCACTTAGACACATGAAGATTTACAGAGAAAAATCTATATTTTAGATCGTACACTAGAATCTATATTTAAAAGATGCATCAATACTTTTAAAAGATGTATCATTGTCTTTAATTCTCACACATACAAATACGAGAACACAAATACAGAAAATATCAGGGAAAAGCCATATATCAGCAGTGTGGATGCTGTTCTTAGATGAACAATCCTGCTGAGATAGTCAAACCTCAGAATGAGGCTGCTTTTGCCTCTGAGCATGTTGCCTCAGAGAAAGTAGACAGTTGCTTTCATGCAGGACCAGAAGGAGTTCATTTAAACTAGCTTTGCCTGCTTTCTGTCTCAGGGCTGTGACATCATAATAGAGAATTCCATTTTTTTAAAAAAATTTTAAATTTTTAAAAAATTTTTAAAATTTTATAATTAATTTAATTTTACATATCAGCCACAGATTCCCCCATCCTCCTTCCTCCTGCCCTCCTTCATCTCCCCTCAAACTACCCCCCATTAACCATATCCTCCAGGGTAAGGACTCCCCTGGGGATTCAGCTCAGCCTGGAAGATTCAGTCGAGGAAGGTCCAGTCCCCTCCTCCCTTCACCCAGGCTGAGCAAAGTCTTCCAGCATAGGCCCCAGGCCTCCAGAAATCCAGCTCATGAACTAAGGACAGGTCCCAGTCCCATTGACTGTGGCCTCCCAAACAGTTCCAGTTTATTGACTCTCTCACTTATCCAGAACTCCTGATCCAGTTGGGGACTCCTCAGCTATTGGTTCATAGTTCATGTGTTTCCACTAATTTGGCTATTTGTCCCTGTGCGTTTTGCAATCATAGTCTCAACATCTCTCGCTCATACAATCCTTCCTCTTTCTCAGCGATTGGACTCCTGGAGCTCCACCTGGTGCCAGGCTGTGGATCTCTGCATCTGCTCCATCAGTCATTGGATGAGATTTCTACAATGACAGTTAGGGTGTTTGGCCATCAGATCACCAGAATATGTCAGTTTCGGCTTTCTCTTGAACATTGCCAGTAGTCTGTTGTGAAGGTACCTTTTAGGATCTCTGGGGTAACTCTCTAGCACTTTACTACTTCCTATTCCCATGTAGGCTTCATTTATCATGGTATCTTTTTCCTTGTTTTCCCTCTCTGTTCTTGAACCAGCTGGGATATTCCCTGTCATTTTGTCTTGTTGACCTGACACTTGCCCTTCATTACACCCCACCTCATGACCTGTTTGCTCATGTAGAACTCATCCATTTCTCTGTGAGGCTATTCCTGTGTCTTTCTTAGGGTCCTCTTTACTAGGTATCATCCCTGGAGGTGTGAATAGCAGTCTAGTCATCCTTTGCTTTGTATCTAGGATCTACCTATGAGTGAGTACATACCATGTTTGTTTTTCTGAGTCTGAGTTACCTCATTCAGGATGATTTTTTTCTAGATCCATGCATTTGCCTGCAAACCTCATGATGTCATAGTTTTCCCTGCTGAGTAGTACACCATTGTGTATATGTACCATATTTTCTTTATCCATTCTTCAGCTGAAGGGCATCTGGGTTGTTTCCTGATTCTGGATATTACAAACAACACCAGTAGCACAGAGATTGAGAGAAACAATTAATCAATCTCTTGAAACTGAGAAGCTTTCTTAGAGCAAAGGACTCGGTCAACAACACAAAACAACAGCCTACACAGAATGGGAAAAGATCTTCACCAACCCCACATCTGACAGAGGGTTGACATCCAGCATATATAAAAGAACTCAAGAAATTAGATATCAATATACCCATCAGTTCAATTAAAACTAGGATATAGAACTAAACAGAGAATTCTCAACAGAGGAAGCTCAAAGGGTTGAAAGACATTTAAAGAATTGCTCAACATCCCTAATCATGAATGAAAATGCAAATCAAAACAATTCTGTGATACCACCTTACACCTATTAGAGTGGTTAAGATAAAAAAAACAATGAAGACAGCTTATGCTGTAAAGGATGTGCAGCAAGGGGAACTCTCTTCCACTGTTGGTGGGAATGCAAGCTTGTACAGCCACTTTGGAAATCAATATGTTGCTTTCTTAGAAAATTGGGAGTCATTCTCCCCAAATACCCAGCTATGCCACTCTTGGACACATTCCCAAGGAATGCTCAATCATACCATAAGGGCACATGCTCAGATATGTTCATAGCAGCATTGTCTGAGAATTCCATTTTTTAAGCTTTATTTTTTTATGTGTAAGAGTGTTTGCCTCCAGGCATCTGTGTGCAGTACCTGCAGAGGCCAAAAGAGGGCATCAGATCCCTTAGGACTAGAGTTACAAGAGATGGTTAGCAACCAGGTGATATCTGGGAATGGCACCTGTGTTCTCTGCAAGCAAACTAGTGGTCTTGACTGCTAAGTTATCTCTCTAGACACATTTTTATTTAAAATTTATTTTGATACATTTTAGTTAAAATATATTATGTGACTTTCCACCATCCTTGTCCTTTCTCCATCCCTTCTCAAATTTGTCACTTCTAATTTCTTCCTTATTAAGTATCTGTGCATAAGGATGCACAAATATATGAATAAAAAACGCTGAGTCCATTTGTGTTGTTTTGTGTGTATATGGTTTCAGAGCTGATAACATAGCATTAGATATGCAAGAAGGGTGCTTGGCCCTGTTTGAGGCTAATTCTCCCATATGCAGGAGAATTCCATTCTTTAATGATTAACAGGTGTATGACCACAAAATGACCTAGGCTACCTTGGACATGACACAGAGATTTTGCATTTACTTTTACCAAGTATGTTTGGATTTATAGAAGGAGAGAGCCACATTCCAACTCCAAAAGTCAGCTTTAATTTTTTTTTCTTTTGGTTTTTCAAAATGGGGTTTCTCTGTATTGCTTTGGTGCCTATCTTGGATCTCAATCTGTAGAGCAGGTTGGTCTCGAACTCACAGAGATCTTCCTGGCTCTGCCTCCCAAGTGTTGGGATTAAAGGCATGCACTACCACTGCCCAGTGCCAGTTTTAAATGAACTGGGACTACATAAAGACCATTTGTGTTAAATATCTGTAGAGAAGAGCAGAAACAAACATTTAGAAAGACTTATGAAATTTGATATGTGTTATACCAATAGGCCAATTTTCTCTTTTTTTTTGGGTTATTTTTTGTTGATTTGTGCTTTTTTTTTTCAGATGTCTCATTTTTCCAGTGTTCTTCAGATTCCCTAGTCTTCATTCTCCTGAAAGACAAAAACAAATACCCTTCTCCAAACCTAACTTTGGGGAGGTTCTCTTTTGGCAAGTTATAGATAATTAAATGAAAAGTATTTGTTAGTGGTATAAGTTAATTTAATTTGGATGGTCATGCTGGTTGATGAACCGTCACCTCTTGTAATTAAGAGGTCTCTCTTGTTGAAATCAAACATTTGTTAATTTTGATGTTATCCATAGCTTTTCTTCTCCTCTAGAAACAAAAGAAAACCTTGTCCCCAACATAATATATGTCCAGGTTTCCATTCTGAGATCAGCACATCCTTTGTACATACACTGATGCTGTGGGATAATGCTTTTTTCCACTGGTTTAATAAAATGCTGATTGGCCAGCCTCTAGGCAGGAAGTATAGGTGGGATAAGCAGCCAAGGAGAGTTCTGGGAGGAGGAAGGCTGAGTCAGGAGACACCAGCTGCCATCCAGGGAGAAGCATGTAAGGGCTCACAGGTAAAACCACAGAAAATGGGACAACATATAGATCAACAGAAATGAGCTGTGTTTACGTGTAAGAGCTAGTCAGTGGTAAACCTGAGCTAATGGCTGAGCAGTTTAAATTAATATAAGCCTATGTATGTTTGGGTGGGTGTGATGGTTACAGGACCAGGCAGGACACAGGAATTTTTAAGTTGCTATGGGACCTTGGTGCTGGGAGAACACAAGAAAACTTCTGACTACAGGTTGATTTAATTTTGTTGATTTTTCTATTATCCAATGTGTCTCTGTAACTGTTGTTCATTTCTCATTAGCACTGAGAAAATTCAGTTAATAGAGATTTAAGCTATCTATCTGGGGGTTTTTGTTACTCCTTTTTTGTTTTTTAGCATATCCTTCATGACTGCTTCACCTGTAGGTTTATGTGGTATACCTGTAATGTGCTTTATATTGTAATAAGCGAAAAACTGTTTCATTTTACTAGAGACATAAGCTGGAGCATTGTCAGTTTTAATTTTACAGGTATACCCATGATGGCCATAACTTCTAGCAACATGTGATTACAGATTCAGTCTTTTGGAACTCAGAGCACTTGCCTACTGAAATCCTGAATAGGTATCAATTTTGGCTGTTTGAAAACTTTAGGCTGTTTCTCTGTATCTGTATAATTCAATACTGAGATAGGTTCACCTTTAAATTCTTCTGCTTGGATCTGAATTTTTCTATCATTTGTTTTACCATGTTTTTCTAAAACTTTTGTCTTGGCACTCAAATTAATTAACCTTTTTAATGATAAAACAAAAATGATAAAAAATAACATTCATAATTGATGTTATGTAAATCCCATCAACATTAACTACCCTCTCATTTAAATGTTCCATTTTCAGATGTCTAATGTGTTATCAAACAGAGACCAAATTCCCTCCATTGTAAAAGTATTTCTCATGTTTTAATGTGGGAATTTTTTACTACCTTCTCCCTTTAAGATGTCATAAATGACTCACCAAGTCTGCTGACTACATAGAACAGTAGAAGTCTGAAGGAATTTCAAAGCAGATGCATAGTGTGATAGGAGTCTGAAATGGGAATCCAGAGAGAAACCACAACCCAACAGGAGAGAAGCCAATGGGATTCTAGCCAAAATGGGGTGGTGACTCTGGCTGTGTGGAGCTCAGGTTTGATCCAGGGCCTGCAAGGCCACAGGCAAGCAGCTTTTTAGTGAATTCATGTCACAAACACTGGGGCCCAGATGTAAGACAAATTGCCAAACAGTCTTAATAAAAAAAAACCCAGAGCCAGATACTGGGATTAAAACTCCCCCAAAACCCAGCTATACCACTCTTGGGAATATACCCAAAGACTGCTCAATCATACCACAGGGGCATTTGCTCAGGTATGTTCATATCATCATTGTTTGTAATAGCCAGAACCTGGAAACAACCTAGATGCCCTTCAACTGAAGAATGGATAAAGAAAATGTGGTACAAATACTCAATGGAGTACTACTCAGCAGAGATAAACTGACCTTACTACACTTGAGGATTAATTTGGGATTATTGAATCAATAATAGAGGTATTCCCTCCTCACTTCAGTTTCTTTCTTTCTTACCTTTGGTTTTTCAAGACATAGTTTATCTGTTGAAGCCCTAACTGTCCTGGAACTCACTTTGTAGACAAGGCTGGCCTGGAACTCACAGAGATCCACCTGCCTCTGCCTCCCAATCCAGGGATGTGTTCAACCACTTCAAGACCAACTGCAGTTTCTTATTCTAAAATATAACATAATGCCAATATCTTAATGAGTTTGAAGAAAAGAATATTTTTTTAAAATAGGAAGGGATTTGTAAGAAAATACCAAATATGTGGGTTTTTTATCAAATATTAAGTTGTTTTTAGAACAAGGAATTCAAATCTTTTTCAATCTCTCTACCCAGTAAAACATTTGTTTACTCAAAGATCCACTTTTCTGTGGTAGGAATTTAATGGAGCAGGGACTCTTTTCCCCTTGAGCAATGCCTCTCTTACCCTACCTCCTTCAATCCCTATGCATCAATTCTTTTTAGACTACCAAATTAATAAGACTGAAATCAGACCCCTGACAAAAGATATAGTCATCACTTTCCTTAGAATAAAAACCAGGTGCAGTTTCTCTTTTGAGCAGAAGCATAAGTTCTAGATCAAGAGTAAAGTCTGCCTTGTGCAGGAACCACAATTGAGGTGGTGGTCTATTTCTTTGCCACTCAAACTTGCTTCAAACATGCCCACATACAAAACAACCTTGAAGGATAATTAAACACCTGCCTCCTTTCACATACCCTATTGCACATGAGGTGCAATATGACTGATCCACCTGTTCAACCACATATATTCTGGGAAAAGCATGTGGCTCACATTCTCAAGATCAAAGGCAGAGTAGACACTGAAGACTCACTTGCTGGTGCTATAAAAAGATTCTGGAAAGAACTGCCATAGTGTTGCTCACTGGTGCCTCAATTACAAAGCAGCTCAGAGACTGCTTTTGGCAAGGTCCACCCAGGCAGGTACATGAAAAAGGAAGTAAAATGGAGGATGTGAGTGCTCCTAGGTATGTTGGAAAAGGTTTATTATAGGTAAAAGGGAGAGCATAACTAGAGGCAGAGACATTAGGGAGAGTCCAGAGTGGACATGACCCTGAGATATGTGAGGATGGTGGTGGAAAGGGGAGAGCCAAGAGAGTATAGGGTAAATTAAAAACCAAACAGGTAACCAAAATGCCTGGATCATATAGGTAAGTATAGCTGGAGGAAGGGCTGCCCAGCCCCTGGGCTGGTGACATTTAGAGAAGGGGCAAGGGTATACCAGTCATAATCTGTAATAGGTAGGGACTGAGGAATGCTGGGTAAACCTGGCAGCCAGGTTTGCTTTGATATGTTAAACAGTAATCTAGCCACTTGTCCTGTGTTTGAGACCTAACTTCCCAGCATTTTTGTTGATAATAAATGATAAGGGGTGGTGCAATCTTTTCTATGACTACTCCTGCTGACACTGGGGTGTTGTTTTGGGGTACCTACAAAAGCTGGAATGAAGTGTCCTGAAAGAGTAGGCTGTTTCACTTGCTATCTAGACTCTGCAGGACCATCTGGGGTTAGGGAAGTGCAGGCCACACATTGGTAATCTGTGAGGTTAGACTAATTAGGTTTAGCCACTCTGGGGCCACCTGGGATGCAGATTATGAGAGAACACCTGGGGCTGGCAAGTTGCTGGAGCAGTTTGCAGTTGATGTGAAATCTTCTGGGACAGACTGTCTAGGCACAGAAGCTAAATTTAAAGAATTTAGGGGAAGTTTTTTTGTTTGTTTGTTTGTTTGTCATTTTTTTTTTTGAGATACGGTTTCTCTGTAGCTTTGTAGCCTGTCCTGGACTAGCTCTGTAGACCAGGCTGGGGTTTAACTCACAGAGATTCACCTGCCTCTGCCTCTGCCTCCCGAGTGCTGGCATTACAGGTGTGTGTCACCACTGCCTAGAGGGTGGGAAATTTTTTATTTTTTATTTTATTTATATTTGAAACTTCCAGACCCATGGTCCTAGTAGTTGGGGGATGGGAGTCTCAAAATCAAGAGAGAGAGGGGGGGGGGAGATCCCACCCTCAGGAATTGGCAGGTTGTGAAACTAAGGAGTACTTACTTGTCTGGAGTCCATTTGTCTTGCCAGAGGTAGAGCCAAGTCAACACCCTGAAGCTGACAAGATTTTCTGAGTTTACAAAAGGAGAGAAAAGTTTTAGCTATGTTAGCACTACCACGGTTTGTAAACTGTATTCAATTCCACATTGTACAGAAGGCAGTAGACTCATGCCTTTAAGACATAAAAGCTTGGGGACCCCAAAATGATTCTTGATTAAAAGCATGAACACTCTGTCTGAAGGGATGGACATACATATTTGACTGATGTTTTTAGCACAATTGACAGCACTTTTAAATCTTTACTTAGAAGACAAGCAAAGCGAATATAAAATCCTGAGGTTGTGACTGAGAATAGTACTCTGTGTTTCACCAGCTTATCAGAACTCCATTGATGGATCCTGAAATTTTGAACTACAGACAATTTAGCATAACAATAGCATAGAGGGGGAAAGATATTGGAAAGTTTTATACTTTTATGACTTGTACACTTAAGCTTTCATATCTTCAGACCTATAAATACTGTGGTGATTTGAATAAAAAGGCCCCCATAGGCTCACAGGAAGTAGCACTATTAGGAAATGTGGCTGTGTTGCAGGAAGTGTGTCACTGAGAGTGGGCTCTGAGGTCTCAGATGCTTAAGCCTGGCCAGTGTGGCACTCTGTCTTCCCACTGCCTGCTCATCTGGATTTAGAACTCTCAGCTGACCCTCCAGCACCATGTCCATGATGATAATGGACTAAACCTCTGAACTGTAAGCCAGCTCCAACTAAATGTTTCCTTTTTAAGAGTTCCCATGGTCATGGTGTTTCTTCACAGTAATTAAAAACCCTAACTAGGACAGAACCCTCACTAGGACTGGAATGTTGCTGTGATAGGCTGGACCATGATTTTTATAGGAGGAATGTAGACCTTGGGACTTTGGTTAGAAAAGCTGTTGAATGTTTTAAGTGTTGCTTCTTGGGCCACTCTAGTAGGAGCTTGGAAGACAATGGTGCTGAGGATGATTTGGGCTATGGGTGAATTCCTCAAGAGGTTCAGAGAAGAACATTAATATGTGGTCTAGAGAGCATTCTAGAGAATAGCTTCAAAAGAGACCCTTATGATGAGAAGTTCTAGAATCTAATAGAATGTAAGCCCATGTTTGCCTTTAATATGAATACTAATGTAATAGTGTCCTATGAAAATGGGAAAAGATTTGAATCCAAAGAAAAAAATAGAATACAGTCACTTCTACTGTGGATATCGCTCTGTGTAAATAAAGTTCTGATTGGCCAGTGGCCAGGCAGGAAGTATAGGTGGGCCAAGAGAGTAGAGAATTCTGGGAAGTAGAAGACTGGAGAGAGACACCTCCAGCCGCTGCCATGGAAAGCAACATGTAAAGACACTGGTAAGCCATAAGCCATGTGGCAAAGTATAGACTAACAGAAATGGGTTAATTTAAGATAGAAAAGGTAGTTAACAAGCAGCCTGCCATGGCCATACAGTTTGTAAACAATGTAAGTTTCTG
The DNA here is from genome assembly GCF_903995425.1 of Onychomys torridus. Taxonomy (NCBI): domain Eukaryota; kingdom Metazoa; phylum Chordata; class Mammalia; order Rodentia; family Cricetidae; genus Onychomys; species Onychomys torridus. Next base: position 2,579,338 of record NC_050463.1, read on the forward strand.
TGTGCTTTCTTGGTTGGGTCTGAGCAACTATGGGACTGGCGGGTAAGAGAGATTTGTCCTGACTGGGCCAGGCAGGAAAACTCTAACTACAAATGGCGCCCAACATATTGGCAAGAATTTCCACCTAAAACCTGAGAAAAAAGATTCTAAGACAGAGCTAAAAACAGCTTCCTAATTGTCTCTCTCAAGTTAGCAGCAGCCTGCTGGTTTGAACTACTATGGCGGGTTCATGGCATGTGCGTCTGACCTGCAGTATGGCGGGAATGAGGAATCTACAAGTGGCACTTTACTCTGCTGCGTGGTAGATTTAGCCTTTGCTAGTTTTAAAAAAAAAAAAAATTCTGGGCTATGCACTGCTTTGACAGAATGCTTCTAATAGTCGATGGTACGCATGGCTCCAGACCCAGAGCTGGCGGTAAACTGTACCACTGCCATGTTGGGAAGCTGAGGGTGGGTGGAGCCAGCAGCCACAGTGGCATTTCAGTCTTACAAAGATGGATATTACACAGAGAATCTGGTTTATGTTGTCTTTGGGATTTTTAACTACAAAAAAAGATTTGATCGTAAAAGCTGTTGAGTTAAACAAATATGTGAATTTTAAAGGTACCTTGACTTCAAAATTTGGATATAAGGATATGTTGCTTTGGAAAAGAGTCTCTGCTTTTGTTTCCACAGAAAGCCAGAGGCTGTGGATTTGTTCCAGATTAAGATATATCAGGTTTGATCAGCCAAGACCACCTGAAAGGTCTCCGATGACACAATGGCCCAGATGATCCAACATCCAGAATGGTTTCAAGGCAACTGGCTCAGAGGTTCAACCTAATGGACTACTCCATAATCCTAAAATTTTCTTTGTGTCCCCATAAGATGCAGCGCCCCCCTCCAGCAGGAAGTAGTAAGAGAAACTACGTCCACATTCCCAAAATTATCAAGCTGGCTTTGGAGATGGAATTAGCTCACTCCTTCTCTAAACCCAGACATATTGCTAAAAGAAAAGGTTAAGAGATTCTTGTGTCCCAAATCAGAAGAGCCCTCTGGTGTGGGACAGAGAAAAACCAATATTTTTCTTTAAAGCAGGTTGATTATAAATGCGATCTCTTTCTAAAGAAGAAAAGGGGATATGATATAGATATAATAGGATGAAAGGGTAGATTAAGAAGGAACTTACTTCTAAAGAGCAACAACTTGTTTAAAATGTTTTACATTGTATAGATTTTAGTCTATTGATACAAACTTAAAGTTAATTTTGTTATACTATGTATATATTTCTACTCGTGTTTAAGGTATTATGTTTGTATAGCTCATTTTAAATTGTAATGGATAATTAAAAATAGATTAATAATTAGTCATCTAGGATAATCATACTTTAGCCATGTTAGTTAAGTCTTCTAGGTATACACAGAGATATTTCAGATAGATAAGTAATCTTCAAATACTTCAAAGACCTTCAGAATATGGCGTTTAAAATACTTTTAAAATTTAGGCTTTCTGGACAATGAGACATGTCTGCTCCTGGCAGCACCGTTTTACTTCAGAGAGGAGGATGGGCATTGAAGACACTTCATATGGAGTTTATCTTCACCTTGTCAAAAATAGCCATTTTGGCAAGAAACTGTTCTTGCTTGGACTGCTTGATCGACTGTACATGCAGGACCCATAGAAAGGTGACCACTGAACTTTGCTTGACAAAATTGTCCTTCAGGTTCCTGCTTCACAGAGAAAACTGCCAGACATTCTACAGGACACTGAGAGAAGTGATCGAGAGACTCTAGCCCTGTGGGCTGAAGACAAATGCCCCAACTTTACAAAGGAACATTAGGTGACTCTCCAGGCTGCCAGCTGTCTCTATCTACTCTTGCAAGACTCCCGAAAAATGCTTGCATCCTTCTCCCGGTTCTCAGGTAATATTATATCCTTCTGAGGTCTTTGATGTGGTTGAAGACTAGATAGTTATAATTTCCTCAATTATAATAAAAGATAAGTTAGATATAAAACCTTAGACTCACAAATTCACAAATATAAGATTGATAGGATATCTTCTTTAATATTATAACTGTAATTCTTGCTTGATAATTGTTTTGTTATATGTAATTGTACTATGTAAAAGTTAAAACCTTCCTTAAAAAAAAAAAAAGAAAGGGGGAAGTACTGTGGATATCGCTCTGTGTAAATAAAGTTCTGATTGGCCAGTGGCCAGGCAGGAAGTATAGGTGGGCCAAGAGAGTAGAGAATTCTGGGAAGTAGAAGACTGGAGAGAGACATCTCCAGCCGCTGCCATGGAAAGCAACATGTAAAGACACTGGTAAGCCATAAGCCATGTGGCAAAGTATAGACTAACAGAAATGGGTTAATTTAAGATAGAAAAGGTAGTTAACAAGCAGCCTGCCATGGCCATACAGTTTGTAAACAATGTAAGTTTCTGTGTGCTTTCTTGGTTGGGTCTGAGCAACTATGGGACTGGCGGGTAAGAGAGATTTGTCCTGACTGGGCCAAGCAGGAAAACTCTAACTACACACTTCTTCAACATGATGAGTCTATCATTGTCCCAAAGTCCAGTCATAAACACAGAGACATTAGTAAAGATAACGGGAGATGGACCTATTCAACCTACAAATTGAAATAGAGGAGGATGAGGAATGAAAGACCAATACACATGATCAGAGGCACTCAACACAGACACACAGGTCAAAGTAGGTCCTATTACCAGAGAAATATTTTCAGGTAATCTAAGGCTCCATGTATTTCATAGAATAACTACTACTCCTTTGGTGTACAGGGCCTTAACTTGGTCCCTGGTGGGCAGACATGGATGCTGATGATATGGTGAATATCTGCTTTTACCCTGTAGCTGGAGGTTTGCTATCTTTCTGGTGACTTTCACTATCTCCTTACCCTCTATCACCCATTGTCCTTGTTGGCAGATAAAGAGGAATCTGTAATGAGTCATTGGATAAACTGGTAATGACAGATGCATCCCTTTCCCAATTTTCTTCAGCTAACTGGGATTCCAAGTCTCAAACTGTTTAAACTACACAGGCCAATTTAAAGGCAGTTCATAATTCTCTGTAGAGAAATGACTTCTAGCTCTCAAACATACATCACCAGGAGGTGAATTTTTAAAATTGAGAGTATGTAAGTGCAAGAATATCCTTTTGTGCTCCCTTTTTACTTTTTTTATTTCATTTTTCAGGTTTTTTGAGACAGGATGTCCTCTATGTAATTCTGGCTGATCTGGAACTTCCTCTGTGGACCAGGCTGTCTTCTGGCTCCTGAGTGCTGGGACTAAAGGCCTAGATCACCACCTCTCAGCCCCCATTTTATTTTTTTTTAATAATTTTTCTTTTAATGTTCTATGTACTCTTTCAAATAAAACCTGCCCTTAAGGATTATAAGGAATGCCGATAATATGATTAACACTTCATTCCTTATAGAAGTTCTCAAATTTCTGTACTATATGCTGGTCCACTGTGAGATTTTATAGAATTAGGCACTCTTGCGACAGCAAATGTTTGTGTAAGAGCAAAATGCAGAAGTGTTCTCTGAGGATTGAGGAACTTCCTGAAGAATCTTAAAAATAGGTAACTTAGTATGCTGCTTCAAGGCACCAGAGCATAGTGGATGGCATCCATTTTCCTTGATTCGTTAGGATTTTTAACTCTGGGAATAACTGAATTCAGCCATATGGCCATGGCAGTGTAAGAGAGTACGAACAGGACATTCCTGCACAATTTTTCTCACTTGTTAAAGCTTGTTGTGGCACTGTACATGACGTATATAGTTAGTATAGTGTGTAGGTGTTAATGTTCCTGATCTGGAGAAGTAAAAATTGGGCAGGTAATGTATAAACTTGCTTATTTCTTTCTGCAATAAAACCAGGGAGGTTAAAGTGTGCATGAGCATGATTAATAAACAAGGGATGTGTGGTGAAGTGAACCTGATGTAGTTCCTGTAGTGATGGGAACATAACAGGATGTGAAGACAAAACTAAAGCAGCTTCTATTACAGGGCAAGAGTCTGGGATCACAGGGGCCTTGGGGCGGGTCCAGAGGCTGGGTGATGGAGGGGACTTGGTTTTGGGTAGAGGTTTGTGGGAGGGCAGAGACTGGATGGGAGCAGGGCAATCAGGAAGTGAATGAAGCCAGGGTGTGTGTGTGGGGGGGGGGGGGGGGGGGTGGAGGGATTTACAGCACACCAACAACCAGCAGGGGCTGGGCCAGAGCACAGAATGGGAAGGAGCCAAGAATACAGGGCTGCAGGGGAGCAGGTGAAATGAGTGAGTGAGGGAGCAGAGAAGGCAAATACACCATATCTTCAGGATGAATATGTATAGTATAAAAAGCAATCTTTTAAATTCAAAAGCATTAAAGGTCAATGTTCAGGAATCAATGTGGGCTTAGGCAAACCAAGGTGTAAAGCTCGCATTGGCCACACATTGGCACTAAAATTCCATAAGTCAACCAACAATCTCCATTTACCAAAAAGGGGGTTCTAGGTGGCCATTCTCATGAAGAGCCTGTAACTGTTCTTTAGAGAGGGACCATTGAGGTGTCCAGACAGGCTCGTTAGATTTTTGTGTAATTTTAATAGGTGGCATTTTTCTAATGACCCCTATGAAAAACACAATCCATGTTTATGAATTTGTCCTTATGGGAATACAGGGTCAAAATCCCTTGTGATTCTTATTCTAGTAGTTTTCATTTCTGACATCCCATTCTTATCACTAGCCATTAGGCTTGTGAAGAATAGTCAGCATTAGATATGGGAATGTAGACCTCTGAATTAGTTTGTTGTAGAATTTTTTTGTCCCCAAAGATTAATGGGACCATGAGTAACAAAGGTTACAGAACTGCTTTTATGCCTTCTGGACCTATTTATTGTAATTTTGTAGCACTTGGTTTAATCTCCTTAGAGTGACTACATCTCAGTCCTATCAGGATTGAACATACCTCCATAACAGGCCACCCAGGTGGCCTTCTTCTATGGTTATAATGGAGATATCAGTTCCAAAATCAATCCTGTAAAAGGTTTTCCTCTTTTATTTAAGTACAATAATGGTTTATCATTCCCCTTTAGTGTCATACCTAAAGGTGCAGTTTTATCTGAACTACTGAATTCTCCCTCATGAATCTAAGCGCACTGTTCCTTGAAGGAACTCTATAAGGCAGTAATAATAACTGTGCAATTTCCCTCCTGCTCTTATTGACAATCAGTGGGCACTGTAACCATGACAGCAGTGTCTCCTGTATTATCTTCACTAATGACTCCTGTATGAACTCTGATTCCTTTTGTGGATAAACTACTGTAACCCAATAAACATTCAATTGTTCCTGGTCATACAGGTACCCGATATCCTGTGTGTAACTTAAAAGTACATTGATGAGGGAAAACGACAGTAAGTTTAGGGCAGGAGGATCAATAGCATCATTTCCTTGTGACCCGGCTTGTAATAAGAGAATAGATTGATTATAATCTAAATCTGGCACAAATGTTATTGGTTTTTGGTATCAAAGACTATTGGGGTCCAGCCCCTTTGTAGTCTTTTCCCAGAGTTCCAGAAGAGACACTACCAGTGATGAATTAATTAATCTGAGGGATATGTGAATAAATCTACATACATGAACTCTTTAGTGCATTCCCTTTATTCTCCTGAGTCAGTTCTCTCTGTACACAGCTTTCTTTGTGCTCTCACACTTTGCTCCTTTCTTGCCCGATTCTCTCTCCACTTTTCTGCTGTTCTCTTTAAGTTCTATTTCCATTCTCCCATCTAGCTCTTCCACATCTTGTTCTTCCCCACCTGGCTCTTCCTCTTCTTCCATCTCATTCTTCTAGTTCCTCTCTGGAGTCCTCCCAAGTCTCTGAGGTTCACAGTTATATGCCCATACAATAGTAATTCTCTGGCCATGGCAAGGTCATCTGGCTTGAATGTGACCAGGGTCAAAAGGAGGAGAGATAAGATCCACACAAAGAGCAGCAATTGCCAGCCATCATCTGCAACCCAAAAGGGAAGTGACAAATGGGGAATGAGTTAACTGAGGGCTAAATTCAGTTAATAGACCTGAGAAAGGGGACTTAGGTGCTCAAACTATCTTCTTAGAAGGAGTTAGTTAAAATATTAGGATTCTTTAAGTCATGAATGAAATTAAAACTGCCTTTTATTCCTTTGGAGTGATATCTCTCTCAGCTTAACTTGGCTGCCCTTTTTCTGGCAGGGTGGGGGAAGTAGGTAACTAGGCAACCTGCATCACAGCTGGAGAGGATTTATACTGGAGAACTAGGTGGAGAAATAGAAGAATGAGATGGAAGATGAGGAAGAGGCAGATAGGGAAGAATGAGGTTAGAAAGACCAAGATGGTGCAGATCTGAGATGAGAGAATAAAGATAGAACTTAGTTGGTGAAAGACCCCATGCTCCTGAGATACTTTCGTCTGTGGGAGGGCCCCCCAGAAACCAAGATTCCAAACCAGCAGATGCAACAAGCAAGTGGAATGTATTCGGCGCTGGCACAAGCGGGTTCACGGTCCTGGTCTGTCAGAGAACCCGGAGCAGAGGTTACAAGCATTTTTAAAGGCAGAAACTACAAAATTAGCATAAGACACCAGGTGCCCCGGGTTTAGCCCAATTTAAAAATCATATATTTCAGCAATCATTTTGTTACGCGGGAAATTTTGTAACACTCGTCGTAAACTGCTTGGCTCAGGGGAGATCTAGGGGGAGCATTTACTCTGGAGGGGAGTTCGCATAGTTACAGGCTTATGATTGGCTGACATTTGACCTAGTTTGCTGGACTCGCCAGACGGTCCTTATCTTGGGTCCCATTTGGGGAATTTTTAAACAGAGACTTATTATTTTTTTTTTTAATCTATAATTAAAGACCTTGTCCCAAGGCCAGCGTCTGGACTCTGAAACTTTTTACTTATTTCCAGGGAGCAGATGGGTCAGTGTCTAACGCAAGCAAGTTTACAGAAGCAAAGTCAGCAATTTGCAATTGTAAAATGTATCTCTAATTTTTTTTTCTCAGTGGGGACAGCAGATAAAGTAGAGAGAAATTAGGTAAGAAAGGAGCTAGGCATGAGTTCAAACTAAAACTGTGTAGATAGGATTTTATCCCAGAGGAATTAAGTAGATGGACAAAAGAGCTTTGTGTACTTAGATTCTTTTCCCAAAAATAATTCTTGCCCTTTGTAGCTTCTATTCTGGGCCCCTGGGAAGAGGATTATTAAGTCTGGTCCTTGATAAGTTTTGAGAGCTGTCAACCCTTTGCTTACCTGTGGGAGGTCCTGCAGTCAAACACAGGTCACATTCCAACAGTAACTGTTATTAAACCAAAGGGCCATGGGTTACAGCACAATGAAGGGTCACTGTGAGGGATTGGAGGCAAGGAAGAGCTAATGAAAATGATGTAAATTTAATAAATTGAAATTTATTAAAATAAAATAAATTGAAATAAATTTAAAGTTTTAATAAATTAAAAATTAAATGATTAATCCCAAAAATTATGTTTAAAAGTTGAAACAGTGTGCTGGAGATATGGCTCAGTGGTTAAGAGCACGGACTTTGATGCTATATTGACTTTGAAGCAGAGTAGGTTGTTCCCTGAATCTAGCCTTTCATGGCTGCAGGGTGGTCCAGCCTGGAAGGAATGAAGCCCTTTCCCTTCTCCTAGGGCATTTTATTTACTCTTTGTTTTACTGTTTAGCCAGTTAATTTCTGTACCTTCAAAGCATCCTAAAAGGAGATCCCAGAGATAAAATGCCAAGTGCAAATTCCTTGATTTCTCAGGTACCTTGGTTTTCTTGGTTTCCTGAACCAAGTTTTGCATTGGCCTTTGATCTTTGGGAGGCTCTGAGACAAGATTCCCATCGGGTGATAAGAGAAACAAAAGTTATAAGAGAAACAAAAGGTGTTGATAAAACAAAGGATGGATTAGGGCTAGGTGCTACTCTCTGGAGCCAGGCCAAGAGTAGGTCAGCAAGAATGCAGCTACATGTTTTCTCTAAAGTTTAGTTTGACAGGTTATACCTAGAAAATAGTAATTTCATTCTCTTATACACAGTTTTTATTCAACTGGTTTTTTTTTTTTATTAAATTCTTGTTGCTCAGCACTATCTTAAGACAATCAATTGGCACCTTCCTTTTTTTATTTTTCTATTCTTCTTTTTCTTTCTTTTTTTTTATTTTTCAAGACAGGGATTCTCTGTGTAGCTTTTGTGCCTTTCCTGGAACTCACTTTGTAGACCAGGCTAGCCCCAAACTTACAGAGATCCACCTGGCTCTGCCTCCCAGTTCTGGGATTAAAGGCATGTGCTACCACCATTCACCTAAATTGATACCTTCCTATGATCAGCTGTGCCTGTTTAAAAGGGTGGCCACCACCAGGTTTGATGACCATAGATATTCCATCATAATACGAGGTGTTATTCTTTCCTTCTGAGTATACAGCGTCTTTCCCAACCAACTGTAGGCAATTCAGACATAATATCATGTGACCTTGTGATTTTGGGAAGGAGCTAGAGTACATAGCCTGAGAAATACTAGGAGAAGGTGGATTCTGTATTTGAACATATGACAAGGTCATCTACAAGGTGGGATATACCTTGAATGCTTTCAGGCTTACCTCATTTGTACACTGAGAAATGTGATTGAATGCTAGATTATATGGACAGTGGAACAGTAGAGAGAATGTGAGAAACACATATGCAACTATGGGAGAGCCATTGTATATATTGATTGGAGACATTCCTGTGTGGCCACTTTTGGGTATCCTAGTTAGAGTTTTTATTGCTGTTAAAAGACACCATGACTATGACAACTCTTATAAAAGAAAACATTTCATTGGGGGTGGTTTACAGTGTCAGAGGGTTTAGTCCATTATCATCATGGCAGGAAGCATGGTGGCATGCAAGCAGACATGGTGCCAAAGAAAGAGCTCAGAGTTTTATATCCAGAATAGTAGGCAGCAGACAGTGAATGTGACACTCTTCCTCCAAGATCACACCTACTCTAACAAGGCTACACCTCCTGATATTGCCACTGCATATGGGACTATAGAGATCAATTTTATTCAAATCACCTCAGTAACCAACTCCTCTAAGAATCTCCTCACTTATGTTCAGTAAGTAAGCTCAATGAACTCATTGGTTTTCCAGAATGGACATTAGTGAAATTGTATTTGCATTGTCATTGGGACTTATGAGGATGGGATAGACATTGCCTTCTCCTCCTCCACTGGGAAGAAAATTCTCATAAAATATCATAAATATATTTGCTAATGTTCCTATGTCTCATGGAATTAGAGAAAGGAACTGGTACATTACAAAATATTAGAAAAATGTAAAGATGGAAATGGCTTTGGGAAAGCACTTAGATAAGAATGAAATAGACTGAAAAGGTTTTGTAAGTTATGAAGGTATGAGTGAGTTGTTTAAGGTACACAAAAATGAGATTTTGAGGTAATATATGATACTAAAGTTGGCAAGGTCAGATATCAACTATTTCAAGGGCTGGCTAAAATGTATGTCAAATAAGTTTATTGGGTTATGCTTGGCCATTGAAATAGTATATGGTAGTTAAAAGTACCAAATTGGTGTAAAACTGATTTTCTGGGTGTTTCATAATCATTTTTGGAGTCTATTCTAATGTAGTTAGAAGGACTAAAGGGGAAATATTTCTTCTCTCTCCATACAAGACCAATGAGGTCCCTGGCAACAATTGATCACTTGTATTGTTCATGGAGGCCATAAAGACACCACTCAATGAATTTGAAACATTGTCTAGTCTACAAAAGGAGCATCAATATGAGAAAGATATACTCAAGGCTTCAAAGGAAGCTACAGTACATAAAGCAAAGCCTTTGACTTATCCTCACAGTGATGGCAGACTGGTAAAAGAAAGACTAGGAGAGTCTGAGATTCCCCTCAAACTAAGTGATCCCTGAAGACTAGTTGCTCAAGTGGTCTTGACACCACAGAAAGAAAGATTAATTTTGGTCACTTGCATGGTCTTCAGCACCCAGCAGGAAAGTTTAGCCAAAGGCTAAGAATAGGACACAACAACCCAAGTGATCACACTCTACAGACATTAGCTTTAAGTCTACATGAGATGTTATTTAGACAACCAACCTCACTGATATTTTATTTTTCACTAAAAGGTGTTGCCTGAATGTGAGACCTCAGATTGTGGCTCAGTGAGCACCTGTATACAGCCAAGGAAGATAAGACCATGATTGTTTTAACCTCCATATTAAATGATGTTAAATATCTATTTTTCCCTATCTAGAAGCCACCTTGGAAGGACATCATTGCTGACTTTTGGCTGATGAAACAGCCATGAAAGGGTGTGAAAGCTGATTGTGGGCTCATCACTTGGGAGACCAATTATGGGTATCAAAATTTAATATCTAATAGATGGGGGTTATTGTGAGCCCATCAGAAATGTCTTGTGGACTTTGTACATTTTATTCTGTAGCAGACCTCATTAAAAGAATTCCTTTTCTGTCTTTGTCTGAGCATTTGGTCTTTACAAGAGTCTCTCTGGAAGGATATCCCAATACTGCAACCTGATATCCCAAATTCAGCTGGGAGAAGCCATATCAGTGACTGTCCCATTCCCATCATTCCTGTTTGTTCTGCACCTTCAGAGGAGTTGGGATAAGAAATGGCAGTAGGCTGGGCAGTGGGGACACATGCCTGTAATCCATAGCACAGCTGTGGCCCTAAAGTTCTGGAGCAGTAAGAGAGACTATGGACAATGTACTGAATCAGTAACAGTCTCTTTTGGTGGTAAGGGCCTTACCCTGAAACAAACTGACCAAGTTCACCTTGGACGTCTTTGAAATCCTGAAATTTCTGCTTCTGCTTTCTAAAAACCATTACATGTCTGTGCCACCATGCCTGGCCTAGGTGTCTTCAAGTTCATTTAGTGAGAATGACAAGATGAGCAGTTACACTTACCCATATTCAAAATGAAATCTATGTGAGCATGGGTTTCATTATCTGTAGAGTAAGGACAAATTCCTACCCTTCTCACTTAATGATTTATGCAGAATCAATGATAAAGAAAAACAATATTGCTCATAGTTGGAGGACAATGGACTTTAAGGCAGGAGGCTGCATTTGATGGGAGCCTTTTTCTGTTACTGTAGTTAGGGCCAGAGCCTGTAAACAACATTCTAAACAATCTTAGTAAATAAGAAGCACAGAGCCAAATACAGAGGTAATAGCCAAAGAGATCAGAATAATACCCATGACTAGCTTTAGCTTACCATCAGCAGTAGCTCCCCCAGAGAGAGAGCTTCTTCCTGCCTGACTTGTGTTTTTATTACCTTTCAGTCTGCCTTCTCATTGGCTCTAAGCCCAGCCACATGACTTCCTCATCACTGCCTGTCTATACAGACCTCCAGGTCTCTCTGGTTGGTACTAGGAATAAAGGCTTATGTCACCATGCTTGGCTGTGTCCTTGACCACACAGACACTCTGCTTGGCATGTGATTAGATTAAGGGCATGTGCTGCTGCCTAACTCAACCCCAGTTGCCTGCCAGTGGGCAGGGCTCCCTCAGAGAGGTTCCCATTCTCCAAGACCCCCAGCAGACCCTGCAATCTACATGCCCTGCCCCACACTGATCTGCCTGAGTATTGGAGACTGGCACCCACCTCCCATTTGGCCCAGAGCTCCCATCTGGACCAAAGGTGAGTGTCTGGGGTCATACCCAGTGAGGCCTACCCCTAGGTCCCAGCCCTGAGCCCCAGCCATTCCCAGGGAAGACCAACTCAACTCAGCACCAGTTGCCAGCCAGTGGGCAGGGCTCCTGGGGGAAGGTTCCCCTTCTTCAAGAACCCCCCAGTGGACACTTCAATCTACATGCCCTGCCCCCACACCCATCTTCCCATGACCCTGCCACATCCTGAGATTTACAGATCAGCACTCAGTTTCCATCTGACCCAGAGAGCTCTCATCAGGCAAAGAGAGCTCCCAGCTGGCCCAGAGAAAGAGAGAGTTCTCATTAGACAAAGAGACATCATTGGACCAAGAATAAAGTCAGGAGACAGGGAAAGTGTCAGCCCTGATTAGATCAAGTGTGGCTTTCTGAGAAGTAGAATCCTCCACCTATCATTGCACCAAGAGAGGCTTTCTGAAATGCCCAATCTGTAAGCTCTGACTGGACCAAGAGCCCTGATAAGACCGAGAATGAGTCCATGAGAAGATGAGCTGACATCAAGGCAGAAGTACATACAACAACAGAAAGTGCAATACAACATCACCAGAACCTAGCCCTCCTCCAACAGCAAGACCTGAACATCACAAAGTGGAAGAAGCAGAAGAAAGCAACTTAAGAATACCATCATGCGTGGGGTGGTGGCTCACGCTTTTAATCCCAGCACTGGAAGGCAGAGGCAGGTGGATCTCTGTGAGTTCAAGGACAGCCTGATCTCCAAAGTGAGTTAAAGAAAGGCACAAAGCTACTCAGAAACACTGTTTTAAAAAAACAAAACAAAACAAACAAACAAAAAAAACCACATCATGTCCCTACACTAATTCCCTGGGAGATTCCACCCTCCTGAATTCTTAAGTTCCTTGCGTGTATCCTGTATAATGGGTGTTAACAGCTTAGATGCCAAATTGTAAAACATCAGAATCAAACTTTTGCCCTCCAGGGTTCTCCCATTGTGCTGTAAGCCTATATTTAAGACCACCTCCCTCCTACAACACATGGCACTTGGCATTCAAAAAACAAAAGAAAGAAAGAGAGAGAGAAAGGAAGAAAGAATGAAAGAAAGAAATGAACAAACAAACAAACAAAAACCCAAAAATAAACAAACAAAAAGAATAGCATCATGAAGATGTTAGAGGCCTTTAAAGAAAAAAGTCAAAAATGAAATTGAGGAAAAGATAAATAAAAATGTGGAGGAGATCAATAAGGAAAATGAGAAGTCAAACAAAAATGGGAAGAACTCTATAAAAACTAGAAGAAAAGACAAATAAAGCAGAAGAAAATAATAAATCCCTTAAAGAAAACCCTGAAAAAGCAATGAAACAGGTGAGGGAAACAGTCCAAGAACTGAAAAGGGAAATATGAAAAATGAAGAAGACACAAGCAGATGGAATTCTGGAAATAGAAAATCAGAGTAAATGAACAGGAAACACAGATGCAAGCATGACCAAAATACAAGAGATGGAAGAGAGGCTCTCTGGTGTAGAGGATACAATAGAGAAAATGGATTCATCAGTCAAAGAAAATACCAATGCCAAAAAAAATTGTAACACAAAATGTCCAAGAAATCTGGGACACCATTAAAAGTCCAAACCTACAAATAATAGGGATAGAGGAAGGAGAAGAATACCAACTGAAAGGCACAGAAAATATATACAACAACATCATAGAAGAAAACTTTCCCAACTAAAAGTAGGAAATGCCTATGAAGATGCAAGAAGCCCATAGAACACCAAACAGACTAGACCCCCCCAAAAAAAATCCCCTTGCCACATGATAATTAAACAACTAAATGTACAGAATAAAGAAAGAATATTAAGAGCAGCAAATGAAAAAGGCCAAGTGACTTATAAAGGCAAACCCATCAGAATAACACCTGATAGCTCAATGGAGATTTTGAAAGCCAGAAGGACCTGGACAGATATAATGCAGACACTAAGAGAACATGGATGCCAGCCTAGAATAATATACCCAGCAAAACTTTCAACCAACCATAGAGTGAACAAGACACTCCAAGACAAAGCCAGATTTAAACAATAGTTATGCACAAACGCAGCCCTACAGAAAGCACTAGGAGGAAAATTCCAACTAAGGAAGTCAGATACACCCACAAAAACACAGGCAATAGATAACACCACCACAGTAAACCTCAAAGAAGAGAAGTACACAAACACTAACACCAAAAATAACAGGAATGAACAATCACTGGTTAATATCCCTGGACTTAAATGCACCTATAAAAAGACACAGACTAACAGAGTGGATATGAAAACAGGACCCATCTTTCTGCTGCATACAAGAAACACACCTCAAAATCAAAGATAGACACTACCTAAGAATAAAAGCCTGGGAAAAGACTTTCCAATCAAATGGTCTTAAGAAGCAAGCTGGTATAGCCATCCTAATATCCAGCAAAATAGACTTCAAACTAAAATCAATCAAAGGAGAGCAAGAAGGGCATTCTACACTCATCACAGGAGAAATCCACCAAGATTAACTTTCAGTTCTGACCATTTATGCCCCAAACACAAGAGCACCCACATATGTAAAAGAACCATTATTAAAGCTTAAATCATATATAAAATCCCACACATTAATAGTGGGAGACTTCAATACCCCACTTTCTTGGGATTTTGTTGTTGTTGTTGGTTGGTTGTTTGTTTTTGTTTTTTGAGACAGGATTTCTCTGTACCTTTGGAGCCTGTCCTGGACTAGCTCTGTAGACCAGGCTGGCCTCGAATTCACAGAGACTCACCTGCCTCTGCCTCCCGATTGCTGGAATTAGAGGTGTGCACCACCACTGCCCAGCCAATATTCCACTTTCACTACTGCACAGAACTGACATATTGAAACTTAACAGAGAAATAAAGAACTTAAATGATGTTATGACTCAAGTGGACTTAATCAATATTTACAGAACATTCCAAACTAAAAAAAAAAGAATATACCTTCTTCTCAGCACCCCATGGAACCTTCTCTAAAATTGACCACATACTTGGCCACAAAGCAAATCTCAACAGATACAAAACAATTGGAATAAATTTCTGTGTTCTATCAGACCACCATGGTTTAAAGTTACATTTCAACAACAACAAAAACTACAGAAAGCCTACAATCTCATGGAAAATGAATAATGTTCACCTGAATCACCAATGGGTTAAGAAAAAATAAAGAAAGAAATTAAAGATTTCCTAGAGATCAATGAAAATGAATATACCACATACCTAAACATATGGGACACTATGGAAACAGTGCTAACAGAGAAAATCATAACACTAAATGCCCACATAAAGAAGTTGGAAAAATCTCACACTAGTGACTTAACAGAACACCTGAAAGATCTAGAAAAAGAAGAAGCAAAGTCACCCAGGAATAATTGATGCCAGGAAATAATCAAATTGAGAGCTGAAATCAATAAAATACAAACAAAGAGAACAATCCAAAAAAATTAATGAAACAAAGAGTTCTTTGAGAAAACTAACAAGATAGACAAGCCCTTATCCAAACTAACCAAAAGGCAGAGAGAGCATCCAAATTAACAATATCAGAAATGAAAATTGAGACATAACAACTAACACTGAGGAAATCCAGAAAATCATCAGGTCATACTTCAAAATTATAAAAGAAATGGATAATTTTCTGGATAGGTACCACATACCAAAGTTAAATCAAGACCAGATAAACTACTTAAATGGTCCAATAACCCCTAAGGAAATAGATTCAGTCTTTAAAAGTCTTCCTACCAAAAAAAAAAGCCCAGGACCACATGGTTTCAGTGCAGAATTCTACCAGATCTTCAAAGAAGAGTTAATACCAATACTCTTTAAATTGTTCCACACAATAGAAACAGAAGGAACATTACCAAACTCCTTCTATGAGGCTACAAATACCCTGATTCCTAAGCCAAACAAAGATGCAACAAAGAAAGAGAACTACAGACCAATCTCCCTCATGAACATTGATGCAAAAATACTCAATAAAATACTGGAAATAATTGGCCTGTATCATAATGAGTATTCAGAGATGGGTAATACCTGGGGGGGGGCACTCACCAAACTGAGTCAGAGCACCTGTGTGGCCTAGACAGGTATCTCCATGATGGGTAAGGTGACCTGCTGACATCCCATGCAACCTAAGTCAGAAGCTCATTATTTAGGTCCCTGGCCCCCGTTTTGGGTAACTGTTGCCTAGCTTGCTGACCTTGATCTTGATATCCTTCCTATGCTAATTCCCTGCAAGATTCCACCCTCCTGAATGCTTAAGGGAAGCTCCCTGTCTGTGAATCCAGAATATTGGGTGTTAACAGCTTATATGCAAGATTGTAAAACATCAAAAGCAAACTTCTGCCCTCTGGGATTCTCCCTTTCTGCTGTAAGCCTGTATTTAAGACCTCTTCCTTCCTTCAATAAATGACAATTGGCATTTATAAAAAAGGAAAAGAAAGAAATTGAAGACAGTGATGTTCTAAAAAAGAAAGTGATGATGGTGTCATGGGCCAATGAGCATGCTCGACTAAAGTCTATCAAATTGTGCATACAGGAAAATTGTATACTATGTGAATTATCTGTCAATGAAGATCTTATATAAAAAATAATGGAAAACAGACTACAAGAACATATCAAAACAATTATCCTCCATGATCAAGGAGGCTTCACCCCCAGGATGCAAGGGTAGTTCAACATATAAAAATTTGTCAATGTAATAATATATATAATAAGTACAGTAACTATATACAATATATACAAGCAATAAATACTTTAACAGTTTATGTTTCTCCATTTGTATTTGACAAACTCAGAGAAAATATTCCATTATCTATCCTATTTTACTAAGTCCAAAATGTGCCTGATTCACTTTCTATCCTACCTTGTATTAGCAACAGAACACTATTGTATAATGTCTTTTAAATTTATACACTTTACACCTCTTTAGAGAGTTTATTTTCTGAAATTCTTAACAAGGAAAACTATTAGTATCCAATCTTCAACTACTATGATTATAACTAGTTAATCTTCAACTAACTATATATAACTATAACTATCTGATAGAGCCAGTGTTCTTAGTACCCAAACCAGCAAGGCTCAGGCTCTCATCCTTATTATGCCACTTAAATGAATGAAGTTATTCAGTTGTGACATGCCTACCTATAATGCACGCACTCTGAAAGCAAGGTCAGCAGATCTGATGTTCTATGACAAATTAATGTTTAGAGTGAGTTACACATCAACCAGGGATTCATAGTAAGACTATTATTTAAAACAAAAAGAAAGATACATAGAAAGGAAGAGAGAAAGAAAGAAGATTTGGAAAGAAAAAGAAAGCACATTATTAATTTTTTTTTTACTAATTTGGAACAATGATGGAATTATAAGGTAACTAATCCTTGAGGTCCTAAGAGGTTTAGATAGAAGGCAAGAGATAAGCAAAAATAAGTAATCTAATAAAACTATATAACTAATTTTCCCATCTCCAAAACTCTCCCCAATTTTGAACTTGTGTCCCTCTTGTTTTATGATCAGATAAGCAGTAAATGCTTCTTCAGTAGAGACATTATCATCCTGAAAACTCAAGTCTTTTTCCACCACGAGAATTCCAGTGAAATTGGAATATCATGGGTTCCACTATTTTGCTTGGTGTTAGCAAAGGAAATGATATAAATCTCTCTCTAGACTATCCTTATTTTTACCATGCAGGCATGTTGCAGGAATATCAGTTTGTGAACTGAGGAGTCTTAAAGTCCAAAAGGGAGCCAAAATATGGGGGCTACAGGATATTGTCATTGACAGGTACATGTAGTTGCCAAAAAGGAGAGTGCAAAACCTGGACACGGCTAATCCACCAGAGATGAGTAGATATAGAGAGCACAGTAGGAGTCAGCTTGTCCTCAGGTACTCCTCAAGCATTGCTCTCTGAACATTTGATCTTTTGGTCCTTAGACTCAAACTTCCCTAACTAACAATTTCTTCATACTCCACAGCTCTTTGTAATTTCCTGAGTGCCCTACCCTTGGAGTGACTTGTGTTTAAGGGTTTTCTAAGAACAGGATGTCATCTGGAGACACCACAATTCTGGGCTCCTAACTGAAGGTTTTGCAGGCATCAGGGAAGCAAACTATCTCCCAAATGCTGGGATTACAAGCATTCAAATCAAAGGTCAACTGATGAATGTTTTGAAAATGACCTGTTTTTTTTTTAATCAGAGAATTTAACCATTAAATAAAATTTTAAAAAGAACCATCAGTTTTTGATGAACAGTAATACTCCTTGAAATTCTATAATAATGAAAATTTTCTTTTGCTTTCTTATATATGTCCATGTAAAAATTGAACTGTTTGTGTGTACATACCTTTACATGATGTGCTGCTGCTAACCACAGGAGAACATAATGGAATTCAGCTACTATCACAAAAGCTACTAAGTGGGAAAGTCAAGGATTTTTCTGGAGGTCAAGCCATGGTTTAAGAAGTCTTGGTAAAGCTGGGCAGTGATTGTGAATGCCTCTATTCCCAGCAATCTTGAGGCAGAGGCAGGCAGATCTTTGAGTTTGAGGCCAGCCTGGTCTACAGAGTGAGTTCTAGGAAAGGTACAAAGCTACACAGAGAAACCTTGTCTTGAAAAACCAAACCCAAAAACTCTTGGTCATATTTTAGCTATTGTATATGTATATATACATACATATATATTAGCTGGGCTGGTTCCGAAAATGATTTTCTTGTGTGCTCCCAAGAACTTCTAACAGCATATTTACCTAAAGTACCTATTAAGCATCCAAGGCTAAATGAAACAACACCTGTCTTCTAGGTCAGGTGGATAGTTTATTTCTTGTGCAATTTGGGGTGAGACCCTCCTTTCTTATAAAATCTTACAAACAGACCCCTAACTTCTTACCTAACCACTTCTAGGAATTTAGACGGAGCACATAGATCCCATTTTTTAGTATACTCACTAGTGATTAGCACTCAGTTGACCTCCTGTTTTACCACTCCCATTTTGGGTTGTAAAAGAAAGCCTGATGGACACTGCCTGAGAAAATTCTTACCTGCCTTTATGACCCTGTAAGAATTCAAGCCTGATGACCTTGCTCTGGCAGAGGATCACTATTGCTTGCATTTATAACTGAACACCTCAGAGACTTGAGAGGACTGAGGTATAAGGAGAACTTGAGGATGGAAAACTGAGAGGGATAAGGAGGATTTCAAGCAGAGAGAACATGTGGACAAGATGGAGGATGAAGAAGTGGCAGATGGGGAAGTACTAGCTGGGTAATGATGAAATCAAAAGGACCTGGATGAGGATGAATTAAGATGAGAGAATTAAGGTAGAACTTAGAACAGTAGATAAATATAGAGATAAATCAGGAAAGAATGGAGCTAGGCATAAAAACAGAACTGAAGCTGTGTAGATAGGATGTTATCCCAGAGGAATATGGTAAATGGACAAAGAGCATGGTGTACTTAGATTTGTTTCCTGACAATAGTTCTCACCATTCGTACTTTCTCTTCTGAGCCCCTGGGAAGTATATTATTAAGGCTGGTCCTTTTAATAATATACAAGAATGTACATGGGGCAATGAGAGGAAAACTTTTGGTGTCTATTATCTACTTATCCTATGTAAGCTCTAGAAATGAAAGCAGGGGAATCATTCAGGTATAAGTAACCTCAATGACACTAATTTGGGTTTTTAAATTATTTATGTATGTGCTAGTGTGGGAGTTTGTATGTGCCACAACGTAAGTGTAGATATAAGAGAAAAATTTGTAGGACTGATATGGATTTCTTAGAGGTTGAACTCAGATCATGAGGCTTAGCAGCAACCAACATCAATCATAGAAACTTTTCTCTAGCATTCCTTTGTGTTTCTGATAGAGTGTTATGAACTAGTGTTTAGTCCTCATAATAAACTAACACATTCCATACACAAAAAGGAAAAAGAAAACAAAAGAGATAGCAGTATATCATTTTCATTGGGAAATAGAATTTATTATTCAACTTTTCCTGTTTTTCATTATGCTTCAATAAAAATACTTCTACAATCCAAAAAGAAGATAATATTTTACTGGTAAAATGTTTCAACTAATTTTATTTGAGCATCAATGAGACAGCACTGTTAGAAATGCCTGTCTGTGAAAGTTGTAATCTTATCTTGATCGCCATAAAAAGTTGAACAAAAGTAGACCCCATAAAATTGTCTTCTTTTCTCCACACATCAGTCATGACCTAAAAAATCCCATAGTCACATTACACAAACATACAACAGAATTGTTAAAAAAATAAATCTCATCGCCATTACATTACCTGGCATCTCTGGATAATTTCCTTACAAGGCAATACTTCAATATATTATGCCAAATAGATAACTGATGAGGACATGAAGATGTATGGAACTTCAAATGATATATACATATCCACAGGACATCAAGTTATATTGTGAATATACAGTTGACTTCTGATTATCCTACTTTATTATATAACTTCCACATAGATGAAAATGTTACTTTGCATACACATAAGACATTCACTGTTTCTTATATTCTCATCAATTTTTAATCACTTTAACATTAACATTCTTAATATGTGTTGACAAGAAACCAAACATTGTAAGTACATTATCTACCCTTAGACTTGTACTCTGGAGACTCACACAGGATCATGAGTTCAATTTCATCTTGGACTAATTACTACTATCCAAGTACATCTAGATAACAGAAACATTTCAAGGGAATTTGTGAAAATATGAAAAGATAAAACCAGGAATAGAAACCCATCACCCATTCACAGATACACTTGCTTTAAAATATGATCACATACTGCCTCATAAATAAAAATGTACCACTTAGATGATGCCCATCCCATTCTATACACTTTACAGAAAAAGATCTCTCACTAACTGAAAGCACAATAGAAGATGATCAAAAGCCACAGAAGGAATATAAGACCACAAAATCAACTTCAATAAATGAATTTGCTACACACAGAGTAATATCTACCTCAAATGTTGCAAAAAAGAAGCCATAATGTCTTTGGAACTTTGTTAATAATTTACTTGCATCAAGAGTATAATGAAAAAATTTTTTTCTTGACCCTGAAGACAATTATGATGTCTACAGTTTTTACAAAGTTATTTATGTAAACAGGCGTTTTCTTTTGTATGAGTTCCTCCCTAATCAAGATGATTAAAAAAAACCTTTAGAATATTTACAAGGCTAGAGACATGGCCAAGCCCTTAATACAAGTCCTTTCCTAGGACCAACGTTAGGTTTTAGACAACTTCCAGTAATTCCTGCTACAAAAAGCTCCAACGGTCTAATCTTTCTGAGAACCAGAATGCACATGTACCTACCCACACAAAGATGCTGACATTGCATAACTGAAATTAACACAAATATTTAAACTAATATTCACTCATGAATGTCTATCTCTTGTAATTCCTATATCATATGAGGCATCTGAAGGCTTACAGTTTTTCTCAATCATTAACTGGTTCATATAACAGAAAATAAGCATGTAGAACTAAAGTCAGAGAAATCAATCATTCTTTGAAGTGGTATCATTTGGGAAGATTTAAGAAATGCTGTCATGCTGGAAGAAAAATGTCACTGGGGGGTTGTAATGAGAGTTTATATTGCCTACCATTTCCCATTTACACTTTATGCTGCAGATTAAGGATATGAATTTTTAGCTTCTTAATTTAGCTGCTATGTATGACACTTATTTTTTATGCCACTTTCATGGTTATCCTGTATTGCCCTAGAACCATGAGCCAAATTAAATGAAACACTTTCATAAGTTCACAAAGACATGATGTTATACCACAACAACAGAAAAGGCACGATTACACCTGGATTCATTATCTCATGTAGTTGAAGAGAATTATGAAATCTAAAAGAGTTACTGTATCATTTATTTTCATAGGCTGTTTTACCATGTGAGTTTGCAGGTGTAAATCAAATACAGGGACACTATAATTCTTGAACAGATTGCTGACACCTGTGAGATTTTTTTCTCGAGAATAATCTGGTGTAATTGAATGTAAGTGTGTCGGCTAAAGACCTTACCAAATACTTGATCATCATATTTTCTTTGGTATGAAGTTTTTTAGATCCTCAATGTCTAATATTATATTCACAGGCTTTCACAAACTAATTATACACTAATAGTATTACTCTTACAGGGTTCTTCTCCAGCATGTGTTTTTTGATGTATTTTAAGATGACTGTGCTGTGAATAGGCTTTATCACACTGATTACATTCATATGGTTTCTCTCCAGTATGTGTTCTTTTATGCAATTGAAGACTACTAAGGCGAGGAAAAGCTTTACCACATTGATTACATTCATAGGGCTTCTCTCCAGTATGTGTTCTTTCATGTCTGTGAAGATCATTGTAACGGGCAAAGGCTTTACTACACTGATTACATTCATAGGGTTTCTCTCCAGTATGTATTCTTTCATGTATTTGAAGATCACTATTACGGGCAAAAGCTTTACCACATTGATTACATTCATAGCGTTTCTCTCCAGTATGCATTCTTCCATGTCTTTGAAGATGACTATGACAGCCAAAGGCTTTACCACACTGATTGCATTCATAGGGTTTCTCTCCAGTGTGTGTTCTTTCATGTCTTTGACGATAGCTGTGATGGGTAAAGATTTTACTACATTGATTACATTCATAGGGTTTCTCTCTAGTATGTGATTTTTTATGCAATTGAAAATCACCAACACAAGCAAAGACTTTGACACATTGATTACATTCATAGGGCTTCTCTCCGGTATGCAATTTTCCGTGTCTTTGAAGATGAGTGTGACAGCCAAAGGCTTTACCACACTGATTATATTCATAGGGTTTCTCTCCAGTATGTATTCTTTCATGTTTTTGATAATAACTGTGATGGCCAAAGATTTTACCACATTGATTAAAATCATAGGGTTTCTCGCTAGTATGTGATCTTTTATGCAATTGAAGACCACCAAGACAAACAAAGGCTTTACCACATTGATTACATTCATAGGGCTTCTCTCCAATATGCATTTTTCCATGTCTTTGAAGATGAGTGTGATTGCCAAAGGCTTTACCACACTGATTGCATTGATAGGTTTTCTCTTCAGTATGTATTCTTTCATGTTTTCGACGATAACTCTGATGGGCAAAGGTTTTACCACATTGATTACATTCATAGGGCTTCTCTCCAGTATGTGTTATTTTATGCAATTGAAGGTTACTAAGACGAGGAAAGGCTTTACCACATTGATTACATTCATAAGGCTTCTCTCCAGTATGTGTTCTTTCATGTCTTTGAAGATCACTATGAGAAGCAAAAGCTTTACCACACTGATTACATTCATAGGGTTTCTCTCCAGTATGTGTTCTTTTATGCCTTTGAAGATGACTGTGTTGTGCAAAGGCTTTACCACACTGATTACATTCATAGGGTTTCTCTCCATTATGAGTTCTTTTATGGAATTGAAGATCACCAAGACAAACAAAGGCTTTACCACATTGATTTCATTCAAAGTGCTTCTCCCCAGTATGTGTTCTTTCATGTCTTTGAAGATGACTGTAACGGGGAAAGGCTTTACCACACTCATTACATTCATAAGGTTTCTCTCCAGTATGTGTTCTTTCATGCATTCGAAGATGACTGTATTGCACAAAGGCTTTACCACATTGATTACATTCATAAGGTCTCTCTCCAGTATGTATTCTTTTATGCAATTTAAGATCACTAAGACGAGGAAAGGCCTTACCACAATGATTACATTCATATGGTTTCTCACCAGTATGTCCTTTTTTATGCAACTGAAGAGAACTGTGGCAAACAAAGGCTTTACCACACTGAATACATTCATAGGGTTTTTCTCCAGTATGTGTTCTTTCATGCATTCGAAGATGACTATTTTGTGCAAAAGCTTTACCACACTGATTACATTCATAGGGTTTCTCTCCAGTATGTGTTCTTTCATGCATTCGAAGATGACTAGGACGGTCAAAGGCTTTACCACATTGCTTACATTCATATGGTTTCCCTCTAGTATGCATTCCTTGATGTATTTGGAGACTACTATGACATGCAAAGTCTTCACTATAATGAATAACTTCACAGAGTTTCTTTCTAGTTTGAATTCTTCCATGCCTATGAAGATGACTCTGATATGCAAATTCATTAACAAATAGAGTCCATTCAGAAGATTGGTCTTCTGTATAACTTCTTTCATGCCTGCAAGAATAATTTGCAAATGTAAAACCTTTATTACACATGCATTAAACTGTTAAATTTTTATTTCTGTATGAATTAATTTTACAACTTGGTATAAATGTAAGAAGGAGTCTGATCTTAAGGTTTTATCACTCTGCTTACACTCATGTTGTTTCCCCCCAAAATTAAGGATTATTTTGCTATTTTGAAGATGACTGTGATTATATGAGCTTGATTAAATGGCTCACATTTATGGCTTTTTTATTTTTTAATTTTTATTTTTGTCTATGAGCCTTTTAATATATTTAAAGAGAACTGGAAATATTCAGAATTATACACCCTTAATTTCATTGATTGATATTTCTGTAGTGTGAATCCTACTACATTTGCAAAGTAAATAGGGACAAACAGAAATATTTACACATTCCGAGTGCTCATAGTGCTTTTCTTCAGTGTGTTTGTAGATATATTTGCAATGATATTAGAAAACTAATTACTTTTAAATTTGAATCACATTCAAGAAGTCTATTCAACATGGGGCTACTACATATCTTCCAATTGTTCTGATGAAGAGGGATACACTGCTTCTTTCCATATCCCTCTGTTCATATTGCTTGTATCCAGAGTGACATACATAGTAAAGGAAGAATAAAAAATAAAAGGTTTCTTCATTGTCTCCACACAGCTTAACTTTTTGTTTCTCACAGATATGTAGTATAGGGTTGAAGATTTCTCCACAATATCCTCCCTTTCACTATTGAGTCTAATTATCCATCTCACTAAACTTAGCAGAGACAGAACAACTATATTAGTAACACTAGCTTTACTATGGGCTATTTGCTTATTAGAAGGTTTTGGACATACACTTATCACATACTCATTGTGCATACCTTTTGTAATGAGTGGTATGAAACTCGATGGATTGGCAGTTCTACAGCATAGATCTGATGGAGCTATGATTCAAATGCTGATATCACTTAAGACATTGATTCCTAGTCTTCCTTCTAAAATGAATGACTTTCAAACACAATTTCACTTACCTGCCTTTGAGGTATATGGGTTGTGAGTATTTAATGATCATGAATTCACTTTAAGCTGTGATCATTTACACTGCTGTATTTCTTTAAAACTTCCACATACATTAAAATACATCCAGAGGAACATTTGTATCAGCTTGCACATGAAAATTACCTTCCATGTCTTTGAGAACTTTGACAATGCTCTTCAACTTTATGATCTTCCCAATTGTAGCCTAAAATATAGTATGAGGAAATGTATGAAATATTACTGGAAACTGCAAATTTTCAGTTACTATCTTCAGTGATCCTGAGAACCATGCCTAATTTATTCACCCCATTCTTTCTCTTTCTCAAGCAGAATTTCAGAAGAGCATCAATAGCCAAAAAAATAGTTGTCCCCTTATTTTAAAATGTGAAGGAAAATTTTCCAGTATTACCTATAGCATTGAGGTTCATATAGGTCTCCAGCATCACACTGTTGTAGAGATTCTTCTGTGAAGGATCCAGCAATGCCCACTCCTCCTGAGTGAATTCGACATGCACATCATTATACGTCACTCCATCCTAAAATATGCCATACATAAGTCTAAAACAAAAAGCATGATACTCACAACATTGTAAATGTGTGCTTCTTTGACAATAGTCACATAAATCTGGTGCATTCTACATTTCTTCTATAACCCAGAGATTACAATATATTCATCAAGATACTTTAGAAGGAAACTGAAATAGGAGGTTTACCTCTATTATTTCTGAATGCTCTTAATGGGCTAACACCTTTCAAGAGAAATGCCTATTAGCAAACATAGAGACAAGCAAGCATATCAACAGTATTGAGGACACATCAGAGAAACTGTATGAGCAATTACTAACTACAAAAAAAGATGAGTAATCTGGGTGTATTGGCTCATGCATTTAATCCCAGCACTCAGAAGTCAGAGACAGGGATATATGATTCTAAGTTGAAACCTAGCCAAGTCTATGCTTTCAGTTCAGCACAGTAAGATTTAAATATTAAGAACCTGCCTGCATTGTAAACATAAATCAAACAACAACAACAAAAAGATGGGATCAACTCAGGAATTAACTTCAGTTCTCTATTCATCTTCCAGAAACCTGAATTGCTCCAGTTTAAAGTGTATTGTAATAAATCTTATTGTATCATTTCTGGCTATTGTAAAGGGTGATGTACCTCTGATATCCTTCTCAGCCTGTTTCTCTAATGTATATAGGAGGGCTACTGATTTTTTTCAGTTAATTTTGTATCCTGCTATGTTGCTGAAGGTTTTTATTAGCTGTATCAGTTCCTTGGTTGAATTTTTGGGGTCACTCATGTATACTATCATGTCATCTGCAAATAGGTAAAGCTTGACTTCTTCCTTTCCAATTTGTATCCCCTTAATCTCCTTATGTTGTCTTATAGAACTTTAAGTCCCTGAAAAAAAGAAATTGAAGAAGATGTCAGAAAATGGAAAGACCTTCCACGCACATGGATAGGCAGGATTAACATAGTAAAAATGGTGATCTTACCAAAAGCAATCTACAGATTCAACGCAATCCCCATCAAATTACCAACACAATTCTTCACAGATCTGGAAACAATAATACTCAAGTTCAGTGGAAAAACAAAAAACCCATGATAGGCAAAAGAATCCTGTTCAATAAAACAACCTCTGGTGGCATCACAATCCCTGACCTCAAGCTCTACTATAGAGCTACTGTAATAAAAACAGCTTGGTATTGGCATTAAAACCAACATGTGGACCAATAGAATCAAATTGAAGACCCTGACATTAACCCTCACACCTATGAACATATAATTTTTGACAAAGAAGCCAAAAATATACAATGGAAAAAAGAAAGCATCTTCAACAAATGGTGCTGGCATAACTGGATGTCAACATGTAAAAGGCTGCAAATAGATCCATATCTGTCAACATGCACAAAATTTAAGTCCAAGTGGATCAAAGACCTCAACATAAATCCAGCTACTCTGAACCTGATAGTACAGAAAGTAGGAAGTACTCTTGAACGCCTTGGCACCAGAGATAAATTTCTAAATATAACACCAGTAGAACAGACACTGAGAGAAACAATCAATCAATGGGACCTGTTGAAACTGAGAAGCTATTGTAGACAAGGGACAGCCTACAGAATGGGAAAAGGTCTTCACCAACCCCACATCTGACAGAGGGCTGATATCCAGAATACGTAAAGAACTCAAGAAATTAGACATCAAAATGCCCAACAGTCCAATTAAGAAATGGGCTATAGAAATAAACAGAGAATTCTCAACAGAGGTAGTTCAAATGGCTGAAAGACATTTAAGGAATTGCTCAACGACCCTAATTATCCGGGAAATGCAAATCAAAAAGACTCTCAGAGTGGCTAAGATGAAAAACACAGAAGACAGCTTATGCTGGAGAGGATGTGGAGCAAGGGGAACTCTCCTCCACTACTGGTGGGAATACAAGCTTGTACAACCACTTTGGAAATCAATACAGTGCTTCCTTAGAAAATTGGGAATCCATCTCCCCCAAGACCCAGCTGCAGAACTCTTGGGCATATACCCAAGGAATGCTCAATCATACCACAAGGGCATTTGCTCAGCTATGTTCAAATCAGCATTGTTTTTAATAGCCAGAACATGGAAACAACCTAGACACCCTTCAACTGAAGAATGGATAAAGAAAATATGGTACATATATACAATGGAGTACTACTCAGCAGAGAAAAACAATGACATCATGAGGTTTGCAGGCAAATGGATGGATCTAGAAAAAATCATCCTGAATGAGTTAACCCAGACTCAGAAGGACAAACATGGTATGTACTCACTCATAGTAGGATACTAGATATAAAACAAAGATGACTAGACTGCTACACAACTCCAGGGAGGCTACCTAGACAACGGGACCCTAGTAAAGACACAGGAATCACCCAATAACAGAGAAATGGATGAGGTCTACATGAACAACCTGGATGACAGAGGGAGTAATGAATGGCAATGTTTGAGGGAAAGAAAGGTTAGTGGGGCAGGAGATCCTAGCTGGATCAAGAACAGAAAGGGAGAACAAGGAATAACAGACCATGATAAATGAAGACCACATGAGAACATGAATAGGCAGAGTGCTGGAGAGGTTCCCTGAAATCCACAATGATACATCCTCTGTGGACTGCTGGCAATGTTTGAGAGAAAGCCTGATCTGACCTAGTCTGGTGATCAGATGGCCAAACACCCTAACAGTCACCTTGGAACTCTCATCCAATAACTGATGGAAGTGGATGCAGAGATCCTCAGCCAGGCACCAGGTGAAGCTCCAGGTGTCCAATTGTCGAGAAAGAGGAGGGACTGTAAGAGAGTGACTTGTTGAGCCCAAGATTGGAAAAAGCACAGGGACAAATAGCCAAAAGAATGGAAGCACATGAATTATGAACCAAAGGCTGTGGAGCCCCCAGCTGGATGAGGCCCTCTGGATAAGTGAGACAATTCAATAGCTTGAACTGTTTGGGATGCATCCAGGCTGTGGGATCTGGACCTGTCCTTAGTGCATTAGCTGGATATTTGGAACCTTGGGCTTACACAGGGACACTTTGCTCAGCCTGGAAGGAGGGGACTGGACCTGCCTGTACTGAATCCACCATGTTTAAATGAATCCCCAGGGGAGTCTTGGCCCTGGAGGAGATGGGAATGGAGGGGAGGGGATTGGTGAAGGTAGGGGTGGGGGCAGGAGGGGTGAGGACAGGGGAACCCATGGCAGATGTGTAAAATTAAAACACAAATATAATAATAATAATAATATAAAGAAAGAAAAATCTTATTAAAGGGAACTGTGCATTTAAACAGTAACACATAGACAGATGACTAGGAATATCAATGTCGATCATAAATAATCAACACAGGGCAGGAGAGATGGCAGAGAAGTTAAGAGCTCTTGCTGGTCTTGTATACAGATGGGCTCAAATGCCAGTACCTACATGGGGGAATCCTACAACTGTTCATATACCAAGTTCATGAGTTCTAAGATCATATTTTGACTACTGTCAGGACCAGGCATATGTGTGGTGCATATCCATGTATAAAGGCAAAAGAATCATATTCACAAAAAAAATCAAAACAAACCCAACAAGCAGGAAGAATGTCACACACCTGTAATCTAATGAGTCAGAAGTCCCAGGCAGTATTAATGTCATGAATACTGCATCTTGGGAAAGAGAATGTTATCCTAATTTCAAAATTCAAGCTGGGGGTAAAGCTCAGTATAACAGCATATGCTTGACATGTACAAAAACATATACTCTAGGCCTATCTCCCAATAATAGATATGAAAACCTGGAATGTTGGTCAACCTTTAATCTCAGTATGTGGGATAAGGAGTCAGGTGAATGTCTGAGTTCAAGGCCAGCCTGGTCTATAGAGCTACATTTAGGACAGAAGGATTACTCAGCCAAAGCTTGTCTTATAAGAAGCAAAAATAAAAAGAGAAACTAAAAAAAAATCAGGTTAGCAAAATGGCTTAGCATTAGATACCAATTCCTTCAATTGTACCTTATGTGATTTAGTGATAACATCCATAATGGTAGTGAAGTCAAGACAGCACAAGAAGGAAGCTGGCTGATTTGTTTCAGCTACAACATAGTAGAAACATAGAAAAGGAAATGGGTTAAGGCTATAGAGACACATGTCACACACACCCCCTGGTGAGATTTTTCTTCCAGAGAAATTCCTCCTACTAAAGGTTCCACAAGCACCCCAAATAAGACGCCAAAGAGAGACACATGTTCAAGTACCTTACCCTATCTGAGAACTTTCCATTCAGTTGACTACATTCTGACCCAAGTTACTATAGGCTCATGATCACCCATGTAGAAAATGTACTTAGTCACCTCAATAATCCTCATAGTCTGCAACAGCTTCCCATATTGTCCAAATACCCAAAGTTATCTTTTGACACTCAAGACAAATTCTTGACTGTATCATGTTATAAAATCAGAAAACAAGTTAAATCTTCCCAACCAACATAAAAACAGCAAATAAAACCCATTCCCATTCCAAAGGAGAGGAAATGAGACATAATGAATAAAGGATTGACAAAGGGAAGACTTAAACCCAGCAGGGCAACCATCAAATCTAGTAGTTATGTGTCAGACACTTGAGGCTTCATTTTCAAAGGGCTTACATGGCCCTCTCCCCACAATTTCCCATACATCTTTCTCTTTCATTACTTCTACTACATATATGCAGCTTTCCATGGAAGATGTCTCATAGCCTAAGTATCTCAGCATCATCTGTTCTCACAATACAATCCAGGCTTCATCCTCATAGCATCATGCAATAAACTCTCAGTCTCCTCACTGGAGCTCTTACCATATGAAACATTGTGCTTTACTGAAAACAAAGACTAAGAATGAATGATTTTAAATTTTGCATCAATCTGGTTTCCAGAACCAGTTCAACATCAATGATTCCCCCAAATTTTGCTACTAAGATGTGAATGACCCATCATGCTTGGACCAGAATTGCAGCAGGCTATGTATGAAGTTGCTTCCTGGGACAGAAATCACATTGGCTAATCCCTGCATTAACTGAGGGCATAGAAGGATGGATTCTTACACTTAGCGCACCTTGTTAGGCTTCCAATGTAGAATAAGGGCCTTCTTTTTAATGGTGATAATTTTCCTGAAAATTCCGACCTTTGTTCAGCATTAGACTGCCATTTGAAAATACATAATACTGTTTTTCTCTACAACCCATAGAGGTTTCATTTATTTATGATCCACTTATAGTCTTGAATGAATCATGAGTAATAGCAAACCAAGAGAGTTAATATTCCATCTGAGATATCAGCTCCATTATTTTTAATACTGTTTTTCTCAATTTCTTGTGGGTATGGGCATAGTAAGAAAGATTGGGTTAGGGATTTAGCTCAGTGTTAGAGTGTAGATGTAACCATCTTGTTAAATAAGAAACACAGAGCCAGTTGCAGAGTTAAAAACCAAGAGATCAGAGCAATAGCTGAGAGCCTTACCCTTCTCTGCTTCTGCTGTCTTTCTGCTCCGCAAGAGACCTGCTTCTGTGTGTCCTATCTTTTTTATAGCATTTCTGTTCTGTTTTCTCACTGGTTGTAAACCCAGCCACATGATCTCCTCATCATTGCCTGTCTGTCAGACCTCCAGGTCTTCTATGGTTGGTATTGAGATTAAAGGCATGTGTCTGCTATGCTGGCTGTGTCCTTGGACACACAGAGATCTACCTGGCTCTGCCTCCCAAGTGCTGGGATTAAAGACGTGCACCACCACCTCCCAGCTTCTGCTCTGGCTTGCTCTGACCTCAGGGCAACTTTATTAAATACAAATAAAATTACATTTCAATACAAATAAAATATCAGTAGAGTGCTTCAAGCACAAAGCCCTGGGTTTGGTCCTCAGCTCTGGCAAAAATGAAAGAAAGAAAGAAAGAAAGAAAGAAAGAAAGAAAGAAAGAAAGAAAGAAAGAAAGAAGGGAAGGAAGGAAGAAAGAAAGAAAGAAAGAAAGAAAGAAAGAAAGAAAGAAAGAAAGAAAGAAAGAAAGAAGCAAGCAAGCAAGCTTAGGGGCCAAAGTATAACAAATGAGTTCTATTTTAATTCTGAATGAAATCTTGTGACCTCTACCTCCACTGTTTGCAATACCCTCAAAAGTACTTTATTCCAAATCCTACAAAAATAACCAAGTAAGCTCTGTGTGCAGCTTTCTATGTCCTTTGCCATCTAAATTTTGATATCTCTAACATTCCTCCAAAAGTCATCATTCCCAGGTCCTTTACAGCAACAAAATCACTTTTGGTGTACCACATTCTGTTATAACTTTCTTTTTTTTCTTGCTCTGCTTAAATTATCCAAACAAAAGCACTTCAGGTAATGAATGTGTTTTTGGCTAATTCTGCTAGATCACAATCCATCAATTGTGGGAGCTTAGGATAGAAATTCAATAGCAACCAAAGGCAAAACCATGAGGAATCTTTGTTTCCAGGCTTTCTCTCTGACATGGTCATTGTCTCATGCCCAGGTTGCTGTCTTATCTCATGCAGGACAACTTTCTTAGGGATATTGCATACTCAGTGGAAGATCTGTCACCCATCAATCATCAAAATCTCTCAAAGACTTTTCAATTAGCCATTCTGATGGGGTCACATCCTCAACTAATGTTTCAAAAGGTGACTGTGAGCTCAGAAATGGACATCTGGAATTAACTAGGACACAGAGACAATAATATATGAGAAGATATTACAAACCAAAACAACAATGTATCAACTACATCTGTAAAATAAATTGCAAAAATATAAACATTGATGATAATAACAAATCAAAACACAGATATGCCATGAAATGAATAAATACAAGCTTCTAAGATCAAGAAGAGAAAACTGAAATTGCTTGTCCACAGAAAACCTCCAAACCAATAACCTCAAGGAACTCCTAATATGAAATAGAAATTTACCAGAAAATAAAAATAGGTGAGGGTTCATCATTTTTTCAGAGAAACAATATAATTAGACTATAACCAATAAAAAAATATAGGTGGTGCCACTGATAAAAGGTGACAGAAAGACAGACCTACAAACATAGCATTGTCTCTTAAACAAGAACTATAAGATTCTAATGAAAACCAATATCATAGAAATCACTGACCACCACTCACCCTGTGTACTCCACTTCTCTCCTTTGCCAATAATAAAAAAATGGGTTGGGTGAAGAGGACTGTCCCACCAAAATTGCATAGGTTCATTTAAAGTACTTACATTAAAGAAATTTCTACACTGTAGAAAATAGTTTTGGATACTAATTCTGTGTCATTCTCTTTTAATAAAGAATAGGATGTTTGTTAGATCATTTAGAAATAATTTTGTTGTCTATGATTGAAGATTGAATGTATGTCTGCATCAGAGGAAATGAAAACTTTTCAAACCTAATAAAAGATCATAGTTTTTAAAATAAATATTGTATGATTTGTATTCTATACCTAAAGCAACCTGATTTCCTCTAATTGCTTTTTAAGACATAAGGGCTTTTGAGAACAAGTCTAGCACTATTTTTATGTGTATGTTTGTATGTGTGAGACAGAATGTTTTCCATGTGTGTATAGGTGACACCCCAAAGAACATGCCAAATCCCCTGGATCAGGAATAGCAGGTGGTTAGAAACTTCCCAACTTTGTGTGCTGGTATCTTACCTCTCCCAAGAAGAATACTTATTGAGTGGCATGCGCAGCCACATAGTACTTTTTATCTAATAAACTAAAAGTCTTTTACAGAGTGGGGTGGTGGTGGTGCAAGCCTTTAATCCCAGCACTTGGGAGGCAGAAGCAGGTGGATCTCTGTGAATTAGAGGACAGCCTGGGCTACCAAGTGAGTTTCAGGTAAGGTGCAAAGCTATACAGAGAAACCCTGTCTCAAAAAACAAAAAAACAAAACAAAACAAAAAAAAATCAGATATTAACCATGTAAGAAACCTAAATAAAGAAATAAGGAAATAATTGATCTCTGGGAACCTAATGAATCAGTATAAAGATGTTGGGTATGGGACCAGGTAAGCTACCCACAGACCTTACCCAATCTCTGTTACCCAAGACCCAATACTCAAGGTTCCCCCTAGGGCTGAAAGAGAACTCCAGCTGCAATTTCTCCTCTCCCTTTCCATGTCTCCTGTAGATTCCAAAGACTATTCTGACCTACCCTTCCCTACTCACCTCTTCTCTGAGTCCTTTCTCCCAACCAGGGTAGACACTCCCTTCACAACTACTTGCCACATCTTCCAGACGACCAGTTAGGATGTCTGCAGATCTACCACATTGTCTCTTACCCCACACCTGATTTTAAAATTTGCCCCTATTACTAGAGTAGAACACCAGAGGCAGCTTCCTCTCTTCCCTCTCAATGCCTCCTGAGGATTCCTAAGATCATCTCTCCCACCTTCCTCTTCCCCCAGTTTTCAACACCACCAAGCCTTTGCCCTTGAACAAATCAGCCAAGAGGCCCAAGAAAAAAGGCAACACTCAGTCAACACATACTCTGAAAATCCAAAGAACAAAAAGAAACCTGGAAGCTAAAGTCCCATCCAACCAAGATAAAGTCAGAAACCAGCACCTAGAGCTAGCATCACCCCAAACCCAGATGCTGAGCATAGGAACAGTATAACAGTCAGGGCAATATGTCACACCCAGAGCTCAGCTATTCTATCACAGGAGGCCCTGAGTACTCTAACATAGCTGAAATACAAGAAAAAGACCTTAAAACAAACTACATGGAGATGATAGAGGTCCTTAAAAAGAAAACGAATAAATCCCTTAAATAAATTCATGAATACACAAACAAACAATTGGAGGGAATCAAAAACTCTTCCAAGAAAGCTAGGAAAACACAAACAATTGGAGTAAACCAATAAGAAATTTAAATAAAGCCAAGATAAAACTAATAGTTGAAGGGCACAAATAAAACTGTTTAATACCTGAAGTGGAAATAGAAACAATAAAGAAATCAGAAACAGGGAATTCCAGAAATGAAAAATTTAGGACTGCAAACAGGAAGTACAGTGGCAAGGCTCACCAATAGAATAAAGAGATGGAATGGAGAATATCAGGCACAGGAGATGTAACAGAAGAAATGATACATCAGTTAAGGAAAATGTTAAATATAAAAATTTCCTGATGCAAAACAACCAGGAAATCTGGATCATTATGCAGAGACAAAATCTATGAATGACAGGAATAGAGGAAAGAGAAAAAACCAGCTCCTATGTCCAGAAAATATTTTCAATAAAATTATATAATAAATTTTTCCTAATTTAAAGAGGTGGTGATGAAGACACAAAGGAGCAAGCAATACATCAAATAGACTGGATCAAAAAAGAAAGTCCCCTTGTTCACATAGTAACCAAATCACTAAACATACAGAAAAAGAAAGACTATTAAAAGCTGCTAAGAAAAATATTAAGCAACAAATAAAGGCAGACCTGTGAGAACTACCCCTTACTTCTCAATGGAAATTTTAAAAGCCATAAGGGTTTGGACACATGTAACTACAGATGCCAGTCCAGATTACTATATCCAGAAAAATTTCAATCACCGTAAATGGGGAAAATAAGATATTCCACAATAAAATCAAATTCAAATAATGTCTATATACAAATCTAGCCCTACAGAAGGTACTAGAATAATCCAACCCAAGGAAGCTAACTATACACATGAAAACACAGTAAATGAACGGTATCACATCAGTAAAACCAAATGAAGGGAAACACATACATACGAACACAAGCAAATATAACCTCATACATATACCACCACCACCACTAATAACAACAACAAAATAGCAGGAATTAATAATCATTACTCCTGATATCTCTCAAAATCTATCGCCATCATACCCCAATGAAGACACAAGTTAACACTATGGATTCTAAAACAATATCCATCCTTCCACTGCATTCAAGAAACACACTTCAGCATAAAGGATGGAGATTACCAAATGGTGAAGGCTGGGAAAAACACATTTAAAGCAATTGGATTTAAGAAGCAGGCTTCTGTAGCCATTTTATTATCTAAAAAAATAGACTTCAAACTTCAAAAAAAAAAGAGATGGGGAAGAACGCTGTTTATTTATCAAAGGAAAACTCCACCAATATGACATCTCAATTATTAATATCTATGTACCAAATACAAGGTCACTCAGCTTTGTAAAAGAAATACTTCTACAGAGTAAATGACACATTGACTCTCACAGAGTGTGTTTATGTAGTTTTTTTTTTTTTATTACTCTATTTCTCTTGTAAGGACTTTACCATTATTTAATCTATCCATTTTCTTCTCTTTCCCAAGCCTACACATTTTTAAAATATATTGTAACCTGAACACATCAAAAAATCTAACTAAACATGTAGGCTTCATCCTAGAGAGGCAGTGATGGTTCAACATAAAATAATCAGAAATTGTAATCCAATGCAAAAATAAACTGTAAAAATCACAGTATCATACTATTAGTTGCTGAAAAAGCCTTTGGCGAGATAGTACATCATAAAAGTCTTGAAGAGTTTAGGAATACAAGGTACATACATAAACATAATAAAGGAAATGTACAGCAAGCCTATAGATAACAACACATTAGATGGAGCGAATTTCACTAACATCTGCAACAAGATAAGGCTGTGAACTCTCTCTATATCTACCCAATATAGTACTTGAAGTTCTAGATAGACCAATAAAACAATAAAAAATAATAATAAAACAACAATGTAGTGACCCCCAACTATAAAATTCTTTCCACTACTACTTCATAATTATAATTTTGCTACTGTTATGAATCGTAATATAAATATCTGTGTTTTCTCATGGTCTTAGGCAACCCCTGTGATAGGGTTTTTTGACCCTCCTACCAAAGGGAGCTGTGACAGCATTCCTGCTGAGCTGCACGTTGCCTGGCTCCAGAGAGTGGCACCTAGCCCTAATCCATCTTTTGTTTAGCAGACACCTTTTGTTTTTCTTGTTGCCCTCTATGTGATTCCTGTCTAGGAGTTTCCCAAGGATACAAAGGCTTATGCAAAGCTTGGTTGAGGAAACCCATAAAACCATGCATGGTACCTGACAAATTGAGGAATTTGCACTTGGCAATGTATTGTTGGAAGCTCCTTTCAGGATGTTTTGAGCATATGGAAATGAACTGGCTGAACTGTAATGAATAGAAATAAAACCGTCGGAGGTGAAGGGATAGTGCTTCATTCATTTGACTTTGGACAGCCCTGCACCCATGAATGGCTAAAATTCATTCTTAATATGACTCTGAGTCTTGATGCCATGGATCTGTGTGAATCCACACACCCAGGCCATGACACTCATTGACATTTGGCACCCAATGTGAGGTTTGGAGAAGGAAAAGAATCACCCAAGGAAGGACAGAGGAGCTGGCCATCTTAAGAACTGGAGGGAAGTACACTCAGCATAAGGGGACTCCAGGATCAGTGGGGTCATGAAGAACTTAAACTCCCCATCAAAGGAGCAACAAAATGTACAGTTGCTAAAATGCTTGTCAAAACAAAAAGTGGTAATGACACAATTTTTAAAGAGAGAAATACAATGGCTCCTGAGACAGGAAATAAATAAAGGACAAAGACCTTTCTCAATAGAGAAAAGGGAAATAAAATAAATTTAAAAAAAAATCTTCCCAATAGAAAAGTGGAATGGAAACAAAAGGAAATTTCCTCATGAAAGAGGGGAAAAATTTAAAAGAAAAAAGGATTTTCCCAGTAAAAATCAGAAAAATATTAAAACTAGGCATGGAAATTAAAATGCCCCATAAAAATATATAAAAAAGCCTCTTCACAATAAAAATAGAGGAAGATAAGGCTCTTTCCTAACTAAGAAATTTCAAGATAGTTAAGTAACTCTGAGTTCTTTCTGCCTGACATCACAGAGCTGCAGCATCTGAATTACAACTGTTCTGGCAAAACAGTTATCAATGATAAATGGCCTAAATTAAAAATAAAATTAATTAAAATTAAAATTAAGAATAAAGGATTATTGGATTCTGATGCTGGATGCATCTATAATTTCACAAATATCCTGCAATCCCAATGAGCCCTTACAAGAAGTTTCCACTCAATTTGTGGACTTTTAAACCTTATCTCAAGTAAGACAAAATATAAAATGAATTAAATGTATAGAGCCTAAAGAACAGATAAAATGTTAATGCCTTATATGGCTGATAAAGACATAAATTTATCTGAAAGATATTTGTTACAACAATGGGCATCTCAAAATAATATTCCTACAATTTCAAAGAACAACTAATAAACTGATATTTAAATTGGGGTATACTCCTGGAAAGAGCATTGAAAAAAATTATAAGGCTATTTTGGTTATACAAAGACGAAATAGGACAAGATTTGGCTATCCAAATTTAGAGTAGGGGTCACTATAGTGATATTCTATTTATACTGAAATGTGATTTTATTTGTATATTAATAAATTTGCCAACTATAGAAGACCTGGAGGTCTGTACAGATATGCAGTGACAAGGAGGTCATGTGGCTGGGTTTACAACCAATGAGAAGGCAGAACAGAAAGTTTATATAACAGACAGGACATAGGAAGTAACTCTCTTACAGAGAGGAAAGACAGAGCAGCAGTGAAGGGTAAGCTTTTCACCTCTCAGCTATTGCTCTGACCTCTTGGCTTTTAACTCTGCAATTGGCTCTCTGTTCCTTATTTAACAAATGGTTACATCTAAAGGTCACTGCCAGTAGCCTAACTTTGTCAATATTTTGTAAATCAATCACTGGAAATGACTCATAAACAATTTTTTATGGATCCAATTACTATATGGATGATATTTTATTGGCTGCTTCTGATACAGAAACCTTAAAAAGTTCAATATAATACAGAAAAATTTACCCCATTGGGGATTACAAATTTCTCCTAAAAAATACAGAGGAGATTCTCTTAGCTGTCTAGGCTATAAATTAAGTAACCTGAGAATTCAGCTGCAGAAGGTACAGATTTTCAAAATAATTTTCAAAAATTATTGTGTGATATTAACTGGTTGTGGCCTACGATTGGATTATCTGTTCAAGAATTAACTAATTTGTTTCAGATTTTGCAAGGTGACTCAGATTTAAACAGTCCAAGACAATGAATAGATGCCCAAGGTGAAGGGATAGTGTTTCACTCCTTTCAGGCTGTACCCCCCTACAGACTTGAAAGACTAAGATTCATTCTTAAGATGCCTCTCAGTCTTTATTCCATGGATTCCCAGAACCCACACACCCGTGTCATGACACACAGTGACAGGAACCATGACCCCCCAGTTTACTATCCTAAGCTGACATTAATTAGTTAATTTATTAATTAACTTGCACTTAAGGAAAAATAGAATGAAATTCTTGATGACTGGAAAACATTGAGAAATAGAAACAAATAGGTATTAAAGCAGTAATTAATTTACAGGAAATGAATTTGATTTCTTTCTATTACTGTTCAGCCACTTAATTTCCATATGCTCTAAACATCCTGGAAGAGGTTTCCAACAATACAATGCCAAGTGCAAATTCCTCAATTTGTCAGGTA
The DNA here is from genome assembly GCF_903995425.1 of Onychomys torridus. Taxonomy (NCBI): domain Eukaryota; kingdom Metazoa; phylum Chordata; class Mammalia; order Rodentia; family Cricetidae; genus Onychomys; species Onychomys torridus. Next base: position 2,618,352 of record NC_050463.1, read on the forward strand.
CCATGGTTTCCTGAACCAAGTTTTGCATAAGCCTTTGTATCCTTGGGAAACTCTGAGAACAAGGACAAGAAAAATAAAGGGTGTCTGGTAAACAAAAGATGGATTAGGGCTGGTTACCACTCTCTGGATCCAGACCAGGTTCAGCTCAGCAGGAATGCTGCCACATATCCCCCCTTTTATAAAAAAAAAAAAAAAAAAATCAACTATCTTGTAGGTTATGTAGTCTTACAACAAATATAGCCTTCTTTCTATCTATTTGTCTTTCAACCTTACACAAGTATAACAAGACATATTTTAAAGCCAATAAAGTTACTATTATAAAAACAAGGGCAACACATGCTAGGATAAAAAGTCTATTAAAGTGATTTGTAAGATTGAATGAGGCTGTAATATTGCTAGATTTTCCATAATATCCATTCCTGTCGTATCAGGTAACTTTTTTGCAAAAGGTACTTTGATTTCTTTTTGTAAATCAAAAACCATTTGAGAAGAATTAAGGTAACCCAACAAATGCATCCTAAACTTATCCCAATCATACTTGCTTTCATTAAATCTTAAGGGTGTGATACAATAACAAGAAATATTCTAGTCACATTTTAATTTTATCTGCTCCTTCAAAATTTCTAACTGATCCCCCAACAATACAACAGCTTGCTTTAATTAAATCATTTACATGTTTAACACATTAACCACTCCCCAAAGGTCCTAGACCCACACCTCTCCCAAGCATATTCCTGGATTTGGAGGAAGAGCTCTGTTTCTTACCTGTACATCAGGGCCTTAGAGAAATCTCCCAAGGCCTAGGCACATTGCAAAACTCAAAGCTCAAATTTCTCAAGTATCTCCTAGAAGTTCTATACTTTGCCTTTGATAACTAGGTGACAGATCCATTGGGAGCTAATTTGTGGAGGTTGCAAATGGCATCTCTTGTGTTGGGTAGCACTCCACTACTGCACTGTGACGTAGAATAGAGCTGGTGATATAAAGGATTTACCAATGCTTAGGAGATAGTAGGTCACAGAAAGTTTAACTAAAGACTAAGAAAATTGGTAACAAAGCAAGGGAACACACTCTATAGATGTTAGATGTAAGTCTACTTGAGGTGTTTTATAGACAACCAATCTCACTGGTATTTTCTTCATAAAATGATGTTGCACAGATGTGAGACATCAGACTTGGGTTCCAAATGACGCCAAATACCTTTTCTTTCCCTATCCAGCAGCCACATGGGAAAGGGCATCATGCTTTTGGCTGATGAAACAGCTATGAAAGGGGTGTGAAAGCCGATAGTGGTTTCATCACTCTGGAGATCAACACTAGAGGTCAAAGGGCAATATCTAACAGATGGGGGCTACTGTGATCCCATCAAGAAAGACATGTCAAAAACACTAATGACAGTCTATGTTGGAGAGGATGCGGAACAAAGAGAACACTCCTTCACCGTTGGTGGGAGTGCAAAGTTGTACAACCACTGTGGAAATCAGTATGGTAGTTTCTCAGAAAATTGGGAATCGATCTACCTCAAGACCCAGCCATACCACTCATGGGCATATACCTAAGGAATGCTCAACCATATCACAAAGATACATGCTCAAGTACGTTCATTCATTGAAGCACTGTTTGTAATAGCCAGAACCTGGAAACAACCTAGATGCCTGTCAACTGAAGAATGGATTAAGAAAACATCATATGCAAGAAGCGGCGAGAACGACCCCAGGATGGACCAACAACGGCGAGAACGACCCCAGGACGGACCAAACCCATGCACCGCTGCATCCCCGCGTTCAGCGCCGACGTCCCCCGCTGTTGCCATGCCCAAAAGAAAGGCTGAAGGGGATACTAAAGGAGATAAAGCCAAGGTGAAGGACGAGCCACAGAGAAGATCTGCAAGGTTGTCTGCTAAACCTGCTCCTCCAAAGCCAGAGCCCAAGCCTAAAAAGGCCCCTGCAAAGAAGGGAGAGAAAGTCCCCAAGGGGAAGAAGGGGAAGAAGGGGAAGACCGATGCTGGGAAGGATGCGAATAATCCTGCAGAAAATGGAGACACCAGAACAGACCAGACACAAAAAGCTGAAGGTGCTGGAGATGCAAAGTAAAATGTGTGCATTTTTGGTAACGGAGTACTTCTGGTGACTGTACAGTTTGAAATACTATTTTTTATCAAGTTTTATAAAAATGCAGAATTTTGTTTTACTTTTTTTAAGCTATGTTGTTAGCACACAGAACACTTCATTGTTTTTTTTTTTTTTTGGGGGGGGGGACATAAGTCACTAACATAATGTCTCCCAAGCTGGATTGATGATGATTGATGATGGAAAACATCTTTCCCTGCTAATTTTGGAAGATTCCTCTTGGCTCACAAGAGAAACGTCCTGGTGTTGACATACGTGGCCACCATGGCACAAAATGCCTTGTGCAGGAAACTTTAAATTCATTGTTGTGTGTCTCCCCCCCCCCCCCCGCCTGTACCATCAACATAGACTTAATTGCCTTCAAACCAGAGACCTGTTGGAACCTGACCCCCAAAATTGGTTTTGCTAGTCTATTAGGCAATCTGGACTTTGCAGTGGTATCATTGTGTTCTCAAAAGAGCAGCAGTTCCTTTTATAAAAGATTGTGGATCTTCAGATTGATAATTCTGCCGTGATTGTTTGGTTTCCTGAAAGTCAGGTTGGCTTATGAAAAGTTGTTAAACAACATCCTCAATGTGAACGATCAGCCCTCACTCTAAGCTCTTCCCCTTTGCAAATCATCGAATGAAGACTCATCGGGTTTTATAGTGGCTTTCTGATTTTGGTAGTCTATACAAGAAGGGAATTTGGAAGTTCTTGTATACTTTTAATGACTGTCTGCCCGTATCCTGCCTGAAAAACCATGATTGTTTATGGAAAGTATCTTTAATAAAGCTGGATACAGTTTGGCTTGGAAAAAAAAAAAAAAAAAAACATCGTACATATACACAATGGAGTACTACTCAGCAGAGAAAAACAATGACAGCATGAAATTTGCAGGCAAATGGATGGAACTAGAAAATATCATCCTGAGTGGTGTAACCCAAACCCAGAAGGACAAACATGGTATGTATTCATTCTTAAGTGGATACTAGATATAAAGCAAAGAGCAATCAGAGTGTAACCCACAGAACCAGCCCTGGGCAGCAGAAGCAGGATTAAATGATAAAAGTAATTCCCAATTACAAAGTGTGAGGCAAGCATGAGCCACAGGAGAAACTGCTCTAAACAGAAATAAATAACCAATAGTATCTGAGAAAAGCGCAAAGAAATTTTCAATAACAGGGAAACACCAGAGAATAAAACAAGTAAGAGATTAGACAGTGATGCACTTGAAGAAAATTTTAGAAAGTGAAACCAATAATTGACATACTCTGATAGAGCAAATTGCATTAATAAAATATTCTTTGACCTTGCCCCTATGTGAGACATTAGCTGCTGAGATGTATAACCTGACACACACAGCTACAGCTAATGGCCTGTCTCAACCCTCTGACCAGACATATCTGCGAAGAGCCACCTGCTAGGAAACATAATGTCCATTAACCTACCAAAACTGTATACCCACCAATCTAGTCTGCCTTCATTCACATGACATGACTAATATCTGAAGGGATATTAAAAAAATCATTAACCCTGCCACAATCAGGTCATTTTCCATAACTATAACTCCAGCAACTGATAGACTTATATTATTTATTCCATGCAGTATATACAATAAACTATTTGTCCTATTCTGGTCTGAAGGCAGAAGTCATGCTCCACACACAATCTTTTTCCTGTGACTGTAATGAATAGTTGACCACAGGACTCACAAAAGTAATTTTAAACTTTAGTGGTGGAACAGCTGGTTTAATTTAAGAATTTAGTTGGTTTAATCAAGAGGAAAGTAAGGTCATTGCCCTGGAGAACTATAAGCTAGACTAAAAGCCACCTGAATCAACATAGGAGAGCTTGTATCAGAAACACTTTCTGAAATGCTGGATGTACAGCTGTTCTAGAATTCAAATGTCCTCCCATGGAGAATTCACTCCACACACTTAAATGACTAGTAAACAAAAATCTTTTTAATGACAGCAGAATCAAGCTTTGGCTAATGCTCAAAGCGGAGTTGGCCTAGATCTCTTTTAGTAGCAGAATCCAGGTTAGACTTTGAACAATTTAAATAGGGACAGGAGACTGAGTCTTGCCACTTTGACCTATGAAGATTCACAGAGAAATCTATCTTTTAGATCATATATTATGATCTACAGTTAAAAGATGTATCAATACATTTAAAAGATGTATCACACCTTTCGGCACTGTGGATGCTGTTCTTAGGTGAGCTATATTAACCTCAGAATAAGGCTGCATTTTGCCTCTGATCATTCTGCCTGAAAGGAAGCAGACAGTTGCTTCCCTGTAGGACTGGAAAGAGTTCACTTTAAATAGCCATGCCTGCTGTCACTGTAGAGAATTCCATTTTAAGCTTTATTTTATTCTATGTATATGGGTGTTTGCCTCCAGGCATCTGTGCACAGTATCTGAAGAGGCCAGAAGAGGGTATCAGATCTCATGGAAGTGGAATTACAGGAGATGGCTAGCTACTAGGAGGTTTCTGGGAATGGAAACTGTGTCCTCTGTAACAACACCCAGTGCTCTTAACTGCTAGGCTATCACTCTAGACAGCTTCTTTATTCAAAATTTATTCCTTCCTCAGTTTCCCCCTTCCTTGTCCTCTCTCCATCCCTTCCCAAACTCTTCCCTTCCAATATCTTCCTTGTTAAGCATGTGTGAATATGTATGCACAAATATATGAATAAAAACCATTTATGTTGGTTGTGTTTATAGGGTTTCAGGGCTGAACACATTGTATTGGATATGCAATAAGGGAGCTCATCCCTGCTGAGGTTATTTCTCCCACCTGCAGGAGAACTCTACTTTTTAATGAGCAACAGAAGTATGACCCCAAAGTGATCTAGGCTGCCTTGGACAGGAAACATTATCAACAATAGAAACTATTATCAAGAATAGAAAACTTGGGGTGGCAAATACCTCAGCTAACAATTGCTGGTGCCATGGCCCTGAATTTCTGGAGCTGCAGGGAAGACTATGGACCTTTTCTTGAGCAAATCTCAATCTTCCTTGGTTCTGTGGTCCTCTCACCATACTCCACTGACAATTCTCACTTTGCGTGACTTTGAAATCCTGAAATACCTACCTCCACATTCTAAGTAACATGATTACAGGCCTGTGCCACCATGCCTGGTTTAGGTGGCTTCAACTGCATTCAGTGAGGCAGATGACAGATGAGTAACAGGAGAAATTACACTTAACTATATTCAAAAACTACTTATCCCTCTGAGCCTGGTTTCACCATCTGCAGAATCAGGACAGAACTTTTCCTAGGTCCTTTGATGAGTTATAACAGATTCAATGATTAATATATATATATATATATATATACTCATAGCTGGAAGACAGTGAACATTAAGGCAGGAAAGCAGCATTTGATGGGAACCTTCATCTGTTACTAGAGTTAGGACCAGAACCTGTGCCCTGGCTATCCTAACTAGCCAGGCTCAGCCACTCATCCTTAGCAAGCCAATTAAATGAACTAAGTTATCCAGCGAGTGACATGCCCACCTATAATGCAGGTACTGTGGAGGCAATGTGGACAGATCTCTCTGATGTCCTAGGACAGCCTAGCCTTTACTGTGCATTCCAGGCCAGCCAGGGAATCATAGTAATACTATTTTATTGAAAAGGGGGGGGGGGGAATAGAAAAGGGAAAAAAGCAAATTATTAATGAAAAATTTAAACATGGTACTTATTCAATTTGACTACTTTGTAGAAATAAAGAAAATATATGGGAGAGGCCTGTCCCTAGGTCCCATCCCTGGGCACCAGCCATCCCGGGGAAGACCTGCCCAACTTGGCCGCAGTTTCAAGCCATGGGGCAGGCCAGGTGGGAAGGTTCCCCTTTTCCAAGACCCCAGGCAGACGCTGCAATCTCCATGCCCTGCCCTCACACCCATCTGCCTGAGACCCCAGCCACTTCCTGAGACTCAGAGACCAGCCCCCAGCTCCCATCCAACCAGGAACTCCCATCTGGACCAGAGGTGAGTGCCTGGGGTCATACCCAGAGAGACCTGTGTAGATGTAACCATCTTTTAAGAAACTGTGTTTAAATAAGAAACACAGAGCCAATTGCAGAGTTAAAAGCCAAGAGGTCAGAGCAATAGCCGAGAGCTGAAAACCTTACCATTCACTGCTACTCTGTCTTTCCTCTCCGCAAGAGATCTACTTCCTGTGTTTTTCTCTTTTTTATAGACTTTCTGTTCTGCCTTCTCATTGGTTGTAAACCCAACCACATGACCTCCTCATCACTGCCTGTCTGTATAGCCCTCCAGGTTTTCTATGGTTGGTATTGAGATTAAAGGCATGTGTCGCCATGCTGGCTGTATCCTTGAACACACAGACAGCCTATCTAGCTCTGCCTTCCAAGTGCTGGGATTAAAGGAATGCACCACCACGGCCCAGCTTCTGCTGTGGCTTGCTCTGACCCGAAGGTAACTTTATTAATATACAAATAAAATCACATTTCAGTACAAATAAAATATCACTATAAGCCTGCGCCTTGGTCCCATCCCTGGGCACTAGCAATTCCGAGAAGACCTATCCAACTTGGTCCCAGGTTCTGGCCATTGGGCAGGATACACACACCCCTACCCCACCCCCCAGCCCCGCAACCAGGAAGGTTCCCCTTCTCCACGACCCCCAGAAGATCCTGAAATCTCTACGCCCTGCCCCCACACCTGTCCACTGGAGACACTAGCTACTTCCTGAGACTCAGAGACCAGCCCCAGGGGTTGGGGATTTAGCTCAGTGATAGAGCACTTGCCTAGCAAGCACAAGGCCCTGGATTCAGTCCTCAGCTCTGTAAAAACAAAACAAACAAATAGAGACCAGCCCCCCAGCTCCCATCCAGCCCAGAGCTTCCATCTGGACCAGAGAGAGGCTTCCTGAATCTGTCAGCTCTGTCTGGACCAAGTGCACTGATTAGACCAAGAACGAATCCACAAGGAGATGGGCAGACATCAAGGCAGAAGTACATACAAAAAAATAAAGAGCAATCAGCATCACCAGAACATAGCCCTCCTCCAACAGCTAGACCTGAACATCACAAAATGGAAGAAGCAGAAGAAAACAACTTTATGAATAACATCATGAAGAAGCTAGAGCCTTATATAGAAGAAATCAAAAATGAAGTGGAGGAACAAACAAACAAAAAATGGGAAGAATGCAATAAAAAAAAAAAAAACTAGAGGAAAGAACAAATAAAGCAGAAGAAAACAATAAATCCCTAAAGAAAATCATGAAAAAGCAATGAAACAGATGAGGGAAACAATCCAAGACCTGAAAAGGAAAATAGAAAAAATGAAGAAGACACAAGCAGAGGGAATGCTGGAAATAGAAAATCTGACTAAATGAATAGGAACTTCAGATGCAAGTATAACCAACAGACTGCATGAGATGGAAGAGAGGATATCTGGTGTTGAAGATACAGTAGAAGAAATAGATTCATCAGTCAAAGAAAACACTAAAGCCAACAAAGTCATGAGCCAAAATGTCCAAGAAATTTGAGACACCATGAAAAGACCAAACCTACAAATAATACAGATAGAGGAAGGAGAAGAATACCAACTGAAAGGCACAGAAAATATATTTAACAAGATCATAGAAGAAAACTTTGCCAACTTAAAGAAGGAAATGTCTATGAAGATACAAGAAGCCCATAGAACACCAAACAGACTAGACCCCCAAAAAAAGTCCCCTTGCCATATAATAATTAAACAACTAAACATACAGAATAAATAAAAAATATTAAGACCAGCAAAGTAAAAAAGGCCAAGTGACTTATAAAGGCAAACCCATCAGAATAACACCCAATTTCTCAATGGAAACTTTGAAAGCCAGGAGGACCTGGACAGATATAATGCAGACACTAAGAGACCATGGATGCCAGCCTAGACTAATATACCCAGCAAAACTTTCAACCATCATAGACGGAGTGAACAAGACCTTCCAAGACAAAGCCAGATTTAAACAATACTTATCCACAAACCCAGCCCTACAGAAAGCACTAGGAGGAAAATTCCAAGCTAAGGAAGTCAGATATGCCCACAAAAACACAGGCAATAGATAACACCACAGCAGTAAACCCCAAAGAAGAGAAGTACACACACACACTAACACCAAAACAAAACAAAAACAGGAGTGAACAATCACTGGTCATTAATATGCCTTAATATCAATAATTCACCTATAAAAAGACACAGACTAACAGAATGGATATGAAAGCAGGCCCCATCTTTCTGCTGCATACGAGAAACACACCTCAAATTCAAAGATAGACGCTACCTAAGAATAAAAGCCTGGGAAAAGTCTTTCCAATCAAATGGTCTTAAGAAGCAAGTTGGTGTAACCATCCTAATATCCAGAAAAATAGACTTCAAATTAAAATCAATAAAAAGAGATCAAGAAGGGCATTCCATACTCATCACATTGGTATGTCTGGTACCATAGGAGGCCAGAGGAATGCATTAGATCTCTTGGACCTGGAAATACATGTAGTTCTGAGCCATCTGATGTGGGGGTTAGGAACCACAGTTGGGTACCCAAGAGGAGCATGCCTATTCAGTGTACTCTCTATCTTCCAAATATGTCATTAAAGTGTAGATGAAGGTGGACAATTACTCCTTCACTTGAAGGTGATGAAAGTTCCTTCTAGATGGTTGTCAAAGGATTCAGCGGCTTTCTAGCCTCTCTGAATGGATTCTCCCTAATGCTTTTTACTTTCATTGTTAACACAATTCTCTTCATGTGAGTAATGATAACAAAGGTAACACACATGATTTGCTGAAACCAGTCAGGGTCCAGTCAGATTATAAAATGAAAAGATCCATAATTTAAGGTATGTCTTTTTTGTAAATTTTTTTTTAGACAGGATACCTCTACATAGCCATGGCTGTCCTAGAATGCACTATGTGAACCAAGCTGCCCTCAAACCAAGCCTGCTACTGTCTCCCAAATGCTGGGGTTACAGGCGTGCACTTCTAAGCCCAGCTCGGATAGGTGATCTAACTTTGAATGAGAGAATTAAAGGATACAATAAGATTTTAAAAGAAACCACCAATGTTTTCATGAACAGTATTACCTCTTGAAATTCTGTAACAGTAATGTAAACTGGTAAATCATTTCATATATTCTCAATAACTGGGTTACATGTTTTGTTAATTTTGTCCATTTAAAAATGTTTGAGCGATGTTTGTGTGTATGGAACTTTGCCATTGTGTGTATGGGGCAGTGAGAGGACAACTTATAGGTGGATCTTATCTACTCCTATGTGAGTTCTAGAGATGAAACTCAGGGAGTCATCTGGCTGCAAGTGACCTCAATGACACTTATTTAGGCTTATAAATAATGTATGTATGTGCCAGTATGGGAGTGTGCATATGCCAAAGCCCAAATGTAGACATAAGGGGGAAAATTGTAGTAGTTATTTCAGTCTGAAGTCAGGCCATTAGGTTTAGCAGCTTCCAACATTACCCACTAAGACAATTCCACGGCACTCATTTGTGCTTCTAAGAAAGTGTTATGAACAAGTGTTTAGTTCTAATAACAAACTAACACAAGCCAAAAAAGGAAAAAGAAAACAAGAGACAGCAGTATATTATTTTCATTTGCAAATAGGATCTATTACTCAAATTGTCCTGTTTGCTTCTACCCTTAGATGACAATGTGTTTACAATCACCAAAGACAACAATATCTTACTGATGTAATATTTCAACTATTCTTATTTGAGCACCAGTGAGACAGCTAATTGGGCAATGCCTCTGCAAGGCTGGGACTTGACCTTGATAACCATAGGAAGAGGGACAAAAGTAGACTCCACAAAGCTGTCTTCTGGTCTCCACATATCTGCCATGGCCTAAAAACCCATAATCACATTACACATACATAACAGAATTTTTTTTCCTATTTGTTTTAATAAGTCTCATTGACATTACATTTCTGGCATCATGATGAAGTGCCAAATGGACAGCTAATGGGGTTATGAAGAAACATGGAACTTCAAATAATATGTACTTAGCACATCAAACTATGTTGTGAAATATTGGTGTGGAAGGCATGCTGACCATTGTGGCTTGACAGAGTTGCAGCATTTTGACATTGCAGACCACACTTCTTCAGCACCATTTTACTCTTATTTTTAATGATTCTCTCTATTAATGCCTTTCCCTTTGGGAAATTTTGTGTAGGCTTAGGTAAAGGACAAAAATGTGTACACTGGAAGCCTCTCTAAACAAATTAATTTTCTGGAAAAAATTCCTGCCACTGTGGAAACAGGAATTTCATTGTGCCCTCCTAATTGCACCAAGAACAGGAAAGTTAGAAATTCACTAGGCACACCGGATCCCAAGTATGAAATGCCTACTATTCAGAACTAGAGCCTGAGGCAATTAAGGGCAAGAATTAATGAATATAGAAAAATTAGAATAATATGGTATAATGGGAAATGAGTAAGACATCAGGATCTTCCCTTTGGGGAGCATAATGAGGAGAACAGGCCCATAGAGTAAGACTAAGAAATTGTAGTATAGTGTCTGCTCCCCAGAAGTCATGTTCCCAAGGTCAGGCATTTGGATAAGGTTTCTTCATTCACTTGGGAGCTAGAGGAGAGTTCTAGCTTGCTAAAGCAGTAATTCTCCTTATCTCTGGCAGGAGGAACTTGTGTCCCTTTCATTAACATACAACTGGTGCCTATTGTCAAGGTCAAGGCTATCTTCCTCAACCCATGACTTCAAAGCACACCCCAGTTCACATGCTCCCTTTTCTCCTGTTTAATCGTCCATGGAACTACAGAGTATAAAAGGTATAGTCTTTTTTCAATTTAACATGGCTGGTAGCCATCCATTTCACCCTCAGATCCTGTCAATCTCCTCTTCTCTCACCTTTGCCAACTCCACACACCATCTTTGAGACCTGAATCCCCTCCCAAAGCAGGTTTCTGGCAAAATATACAATTGATTTCTGTTTACCCTACATTACTACATCTTTACTAGACAGATGCAAATGATGCTTTTGATACATACTAATGTTTCTAATATTTTCTTCTACTAAGCATTTTAACATTAACATTATTGAAATGTGTTGACAAAACAGTACACATTTAGAATAATCATCTACCCTGGAGGCTGACCCTGGATTATGTGTTCAAAAGTATCTCTGACTAATTACTGATATCCATGCCAGGCAGAATAACAAACAATATCTCAAGGGAATTTCTGGAATTATACAAACTAAAACCAGGAACAATTGTTCACAAACATTGCAGTTTTGGGCTATGAATATAGTTGAGCAAGTATTCTTGTTGTAGGATGGGGGAGCATCTTTTGGATGTATGCCCAAGGGTGGTATAGCTGGGTCTTAAGATAGATCAATTCCCAATTTTCTGAGGAACCACTGTATTGATTTCTAAGTTGTACAAGTCTGCATTCCCACCAGCAATGGAGGAGTGTTCCCCTTACTCCACATCCTTGCCAACATGAGCTGTTACTTGTGTTATTGATCTTAGCCATTATTGTTGGTAACCAAAAATTGGATAGCTGTGCCTTGACTTTTCTTGCTTGGACGATCTGGCATAACTGCACCATTGAATTGCAAAAACAATCATTCCCAGAAAAACCACAAAGTGTACTTTTAGATTAAACTTCCTGGAGTATGTTTGATTGATCAGTTGTTCAAAGCATTGGACCAAAGAGACCTCTCCCTAACCCTTTTCTAATTGACTGATCGGTTGTTCAAGCATTGGACCAAAGAGACCTCTCCCTAACCCTTTTCTAATTGATTGATCGGTTGCTTGAGCACTGGACCAAAGAGACCTCATCCTGAACCTTTTTCTAACAATTTTTTCATCTCCCTCCCTTCCCTTCATATCCACCAGTATATAAGCTTGCTTTACTTCGCAATAAATGAGACCTTGACGTGACTCAGACTGACTCTGTCTTTCTTTATGCACCTGGTCTCCTTCCTCTCTCGCCCCCACTGGTCTTTCAGGTGGTGCCTCCTCTGGTCCAACCTAATAACCTGGCCTGCAGGATGGGTCACATTATGACATGTGTAAGATGAAGTTTCAAAGTATTTTTGATTTGAACATCTTTGATGGCTATGGGTTTGAACATTTTTAGTGTTTTTTAGCCATTTTAATTTCCTCTGTTGAGAAGTCTCTGTTTAGAATTGCACCTCATTTGTATTGGATTATTTGGTTTGTTGATGTCTAGTTTATTGAGTTTTTAGTACCCTTAGTGAGGCAACCAAGAGTCACAGAGAAAAACATGATATTTACTCACTTAATAGTAGATATTAGCTGTTAAGTAAAGAACAATCACAGTAAAATCCACATACCCAGAAAGACTAAGTAACAAGGTCAGCTGTAGGAGGTGTGTGTGTGTGTTTGTGCACAGATTCTTTCCCTAGGAAGAGGAAATAGATTTTGTGGATAGACTGGGGGCAGGAACAGGAATGATCAGGTAAGGAAAGTAAGGACAGAAGTAGAGAATACTGGGAGAGATTGGAATTGGAGATATTTTAGGGGGGCAATGTGGAAACCTAGTGCATAGAAACCTAGAAGCTAATAGTGTGACAAAAGTGTGGAATCCAAGTAATTGAGAAAAGGAACGTGAGCTGACCAGCTTCTGTAACCACACAAGGCTCCCAGTGGTGGGAATGGGACACCAACCCAGCCACAAAATATTCAACACACACTGTCCTGTCTGAAAGATATGCTGGGTCAAAGGCAGTTCAGAGCTTGTCTAGACAGTAACAAATGACTGGTCTAACGTGAGGCCCCAGCCAAAAGAGGGAGCCCATGCCCAACACTGCCTGGATGAACAGGAAATAGAAGTTGAATGCCTCAGAGAATTAAGGTAGAAACAAACACTATCAACAACAACAAAAAAAAAAGAAGTGTATGAAATTATTCCTAACTATGTACTACTATAATGAGAGAGCAATGCCTAGACCAATTGTCATCAGAGGGGCTTCTTACAGCAGTTGATTGGAGCAGATGATCCTCATTAACACTAGCTGGAGCCCTGGAAACTGATGAAGATGAGGAGAGGAAGAATTGTAGGGCCAGAAGGATCAAGGACACAAGAAGAACATAGCCCACAGATTCAACTAAGCAGGGATCATAGTGGTTCACAGAGCCTGAAGCAGGCATCATAGAGCATCCATGGGTATGTGCCAGGTCCTCTGCCTACATGTTTTGGTTGTGAAGCTTGGTGTTTTTTGTGGTACTCCTAACAGTAGAAGTGGGGGTGTATCTGACCCCTTTGCCTACTCTTCATACCCTTTTCCTCCTACTGCATTGCTTAATCCAGCCTTAACATGAGAGTTTGTACTAGTCTTACTGTATCTTGTAATGGTATGTTCAGTTGATATCTCTGAGAGTCCTGCCCTCTCCTGAAAGGAAACAGAGGAGCAGTGGCTCTGGATGAGTGTGAAGGTGGCAGGGAGGGTAGACTTGGAGTAGAGAGAAGGGAGGCTGTAGTCAGTATGCATTGTATGAGATAAGAAAAAATAAAAAGATAACAATGAAATGAAAATGCATTTTGTCTAACTTCAACAATCCTCATAATCTGTAACAGCCACAACACTGTTCAGATGTCCAATGTCTCTTCTTAGACTCAGACAATCTCCTAACTGTGACATCTTGTAAAATCAAGAAGCAAATTAAACCTTTCCAACATAACAATGGCACAGTATAATCTTTAGATAGAGAGGAATGTGACTATGTTCCAGCCTCAACCTGGACAGAGACACTCATGCTCATGTGTAGGCCACACCAGCTAGAAATATAGGTAGGTCACCAGTCCACGGAACTTCCCCATACCTTCAGTTCCCACAGACACAATTGCCCACCAATTCTCCAACTACCATCCCTGTAGCTATGTCCCTGCCTCCAACTCACTGGACATCCTCTACTCAAGCTGAGGACATAACAGCCAGAAGAACAGGTAGGAAAACTCAGGTGAAGACTCTCTGCTGGACTAGAGGCCATGACAGCAATCAGATATCCAGGTAGGCTGCTCAGACAGACATGGACTTCCTCTACTCTGCCAAGACTCCCCAACACTATACCCAACCCCACTTGTTTCCTTCTCATAGTATCCTAGGCCCCAATTTGGGCAGATATGCCCTGCTAAAACAAAAGGCACACCAGCTGCCAGAAGTCCATGTAGGTCATCTGCCCACAGACATTCCCCACTCTCAAAACGCCCCATTGCATTTCTCTAGTGATTAAGGATGTTGAATATTTCTTCAAATGTCTTTCAGCCATTTGTGATTCTTATTTTGTGAATTCTCTGTTTAGCACTTTAGCCCATTTTTTAATTGGATTGTTCGGTATTTTGATGTCTAATTTTTTTAGTTCTTTCTATACTTTGGAGATCAATCCTCTGTCAGATGTGGGGTTGATGAAGATCTTTTCCCATTCTGTAGGCTGTCTTTTTGTCTTATTGACCATATCATTAGCCCTGCAAAAGCTTCTCAGTTTCAAGAGGTCCCATTTATTAATTGCTCAGTTTTTGTGCTATATTTGGTATTATATTTAGGAAATTATCTCCAGTGCCAATGCATTCAAGACTACTTCCTACTTTCTCTTCTATTAAGTTCAGTTTAACTGTATTTATGTTGAGGTCTTTGATCCGCTTGGACTTGAGTTTTGTGCATGGTGACAGATATGGATCATTTGCAATCTTTTACATGTTGACATCCAGTTATGCCAGCACTATTTGTTGAAGATACTTTCTTTTCTCCATTGTACAGTTTTGGCTTCTTTGTCAAAAATCAGGTGTTCATATGTGTGTGTATTAATTCCATTGGTCTGTATGTCAGTTTTTATACCAGTACCAGGCTGTTTTTATTACTATAGCTCTATAGTAGAGCTTGAGGTCAGTGCCACTTAGATATCTTTGGCAACAGTTAAATCTGCAGCTCTCACACAATTGAGCCTGTATGATAATGAGTATTCAGAGATGGATAATTCCTGGGGGACGCTCACCTACCTAAGACAGAACACCTGTGTGTCCTGGATAGGTGTCTCCATGACAGGTAAGATGACCTGCTTACATCCCAGGCAACCTAGGTCAGAAGCTCATTTTTTAGTAAAAGGGGTGACCTGTAGGGCCCTGGCCCCCATTTTGGGTAACTGTTGCCTTGCTTGCTGACCTTGACCTTGATCTCCTCCCTCTGCTGATTCCCTGTGAGATTCCACCCACCTGAGTGTTTGGGGGAAGCTCCTTGTCTGTGTATCCTGCATATTGGGTGTTAACAGCTTAGAATCAAGATTGTAAAATACCAGAGGTGAACTTCTGCCCTCTGGGTTTCTCCCATTGTGCTGTAAGCCTGTATTTACGACCTCCTCCCTCCTTCAATGAACAGCATTTGGCATTCAAAAAAAGGGGGGAAAGAAAGAAATTGAGGACAGTGATGTACTTAAAAAGGAAGTGCTGATGGTGTCATGGGCCTGTAAGGATGCTGGACTAAAGTCTATCAAATTATGCCAATAGGAAAATTGTATACTATGTGAATTATCTGTCAATAAAGATCTTATATTACAAAAAAATCTTCCTAAAAAAATTTATTTTCAAGCTGCTTCACAACTGGAATTTTACGAGTTATGAATCATAATGTATATATATGAAGATGTTCTTAGGTGACCTCAGTGAAAAGCTTGTTTGACAACCCCCAAAGCAGTCACAACCCACAGGTTGAGAGCCATTGGTTTTGAGGAAGAAGGGGGAAGGAGGAAATATTGTAATTATAATCTCAAAAATAAAATGAAGGGGGGGGTATGGAAGAAGGGGAGGGAGAGGGACCAGGGGTTGTGTAAAATGAAAAAAAATTTAATAAAGATTTAAGTAAAAAAAAAAATGCCCCATTGCACAATCCATAGTTCCTCCTCCCAACTTTGGCTCCTCTCCGCCCCCAACTTGGATGAAGACTCACTGATGGAACAGAGGCCACACCTGTCACCAGATTTCCAACCCCTCATTTGGGGGTTGGGGAAACCTCTGTGCAACCATAAGCCACACAGAGCAGAATATCAGAGGGCAAATATAAACCAAGGAACAAAGCAACCATTCAACAAATACAAACTGTTAAATAGGTACCTAGACCCATAATCACCACCAACTCATATAGATATATAGACATCAGCTTCCGAACACAATCAACAACAGTCAGGTCAACATGTTACCACCACAGCACACCTCCCATACTATAGCAGGCTCTGAATATTCCAATACAGCTTAAGCACAAGCAGAAGACCTTAATTCCAATGTTATGAAAATGATAGAGGTCCTTACAGAGGAAGTGAATAAATTCCTTAAAGGAATCAGAGAAATAATGAACAATATATTATAGGAAATGAATAAATCCCTTAAAGAAAGTCAAGAAAATAAAAATAACCAGTTGAAGAAAATGAGTCAAATGCTTCAAGATCTGAAACTGGAAATGGGAGCAATAAAAAAAAAAGCACAAGCCAAAGCAATTCTGGAAATAAAGGAACAGGAACTACAGAGGCAAGATTCACCAAAAGAATAAAAGACATGGTAGAGAGAATCTCGGGAATTTAATATATGTTAGAAAAAATGGATAGGTTAGTGAAAGAAAATATTATATCTAAAAAATTCCTGAAACATAAAGTCCAGGAAACCTGGAACATGATGAAAAGTCCAATCTTAGGAATAAGAGGAATAGAAGGAAAAGCATCCCAGCTTGTAGGTCCAGGAAATATTTGAAAAAATCCATGGTCAGAATTTTTCCTAACTGAAATAATGACACCAGGAGAACACAGCCCACAGAATCAAGTTGGTAGGGATCATTGGAGCTCACTGAAGCAAGAAACATGGAGGCTTTATGGGTCCTGGCCAGGTCCTCTGCACATATATTATGGTTGTGTATCTTGGTGTCTTTAAGGACTCCCAACAGTGTGTATTAGGTAGTGTTCCTGAATCTTTTGCCTGATCTTGGAATTCTTTTCCTCTGACCAGGTTGCCTTATTAGCCTTGATTATAATGGTCTGTGCCAAGTCTTATTGTTAGTTATGTCATGTTTGGATGATATGCTTGGAAACCCTGCTCTTTTCTGAAGGGAAATGGAGGAGTGGATCTGGTGGAGAAGGGAGCAGTGATGGGGACACGTGGAATAGAGGGAGAGAAAACTTTAATATGAGGGGATATATTATATGAAAGAATAATAAATTTTAAAAAAAAAGAAAATAGAGGAATGTGGACACAGTGAGGGAAAATTGGACCAAGGCAAAAGAAAACTCAGCAGAACAAATATCAAATCCTATAACTCTGTCTCAGGCATGTGGACCTTAATTTGCAAAGAGCTTAGCTAGCTCTATCCATGAAAATTTTCATACATTTTTCTCCTTTGCTACTTCCACTGCCTGTATTCAGTTGTCCATAGGAGATGTCTCATGGCTTGTATATCTTAATATCAAATAGTCTCAAAACACACACAAGGTTCACCTTCACAGCTTCATGCAACAGACTCTCCAGAGTCTCCTCACTGGGTTTCTGACTGATGCCAAACAACAGTGCTGAACTGAAACCAAAGCAAAAGAATCCATGACCTTCACATTTTGCAACTATTTTATTTAGAGAACAAGGACAACAAGGGTGATCCCCTCAAACTCCCCAAATTTGGCTCTAAAATTCTAAGTTGTGATGGATCCTACAGTGCTCAGACCAGAGTTGCAGCAGGTTCTGTATGAAGTATATTCCTGGGACTAGGAATTGCTTTGATTATTCCTTCAACAAATTGAAGTTTTATATGGGAGGAGTCTTGCCCTTTATAGGCTTCTATTGTAAATCGAGTGCTTCTCTCTCTCTCTCTCTCTCTCTCTCTCTCTCTCTCTCTCTCTCTCTCTCTCTCTCTCTCTCTCTCTCTCTCTCTCTCTCTCTCTCTCTCTCTTGGTTTTTTCAAGATAGGGTTTCTCTGTGTACCTTTGCACCTTTCCTGGAACTCATTTTGGAGACCAGGCTGGCCTTGAACTCACAGAGATCTGCCTGCCTCTGCCTCCCTAGTACTATGATTAAAGGCGTGCATCACCACTGCCCGGCTGAGTGCTTCTCTTTATTGTTGACAATGTCCTACAAAGTTCCTGCCTTTTTCAACATTGGACTATCATCAAAATCTACCTAGTGCTTTTCTCTACAAAACACAGATTTCTTTTTTCACTTTTTTCTTGTTTCTTTTCACTGGAGACCTAAATGTGTCATCAGTGATAACCATCCAACAAAATCAATGTTTTGTCTGAGAAATCAGCCCATTACTTGCTAATTCTGGCTTACTAAATCTCTCAGGGAATGGAGAAAGTGAGAATGATTTGGGGCCATTACACAAATAACATCAGGATAAATAAATTCATCATGGAGACTATTTCCTGCTGAAATCCTATGACCTTGAACTCCACTGTCTGCATTATTCTCAATACTCCCAACTTCTGAGTCCCACAAGAATTTCCAATTAAGCTCTGTGTACAGATTTCTATGGCTTTTGCCATCTAAAGTCCTAGCATCTTCAACATTCCTCCAATGGTCATCAATCCCAGGTCCTATGCAGCAACAAAATCAGTTTAAGTATACCATGGTTATTTTTTTTCTAACTTGCTTGTTTCTTGGTGTGATTAAATTTTCTAATCAAAGTATCCTAGGTAACAAACAGGTTTATTTGGCTGATATTGCCATCCATATCTCACCTGTAATTGTGAGAACTTAGGATAAACTCAAGCTAGCAACTGAAGGCAAAAATCCACACACAAACTTTTTTGCTTCATCACTGTCTTTGCTCAGCTAGCTTTCTTATCCAGCCCAGTCACACATGCGTAGGGATACTGCCATGCTCAGTGGAAGAGCCTGCCCACATTAATCACCAATCAACACAACCTCTCACAGACATAGTAACAGGCAATT
Organism: Onychomys torridus; assembly: GCF_903995425.1. Taxonomy (NCBI): domain Eukaryota; kingdom Metazoa; phylum Chordata; class Mammalia; order Rodentia; family Cricetidae; genus Onychomys; species Onychomys torridus. The sequence continues at coordinate 2,637,395 of NC_050463.1, forward strand.
CTGATTTGAGCAAACCCTCAGTTAATGTTCCCTCAGATGACTCTAGGCCACATCATGTTGACAGATGAAGATAATTAAGACAAAAGAGCAATAATATATCAGAAGGTTTTAGAAACTTACAACCAAAGTATTAATGACACCAATCTTAAGCAGAAAAAAATAACAAAGACAGCAACAACAGGAAAACACAGACATGTCCAGAATTAAGGACAGGCAAGCCTGTGAGATCAAGAAAAGACTTTTGAAGCCATCTCTCCATAGAAACTTTCAAAACCAACAAAAACTCAAGGAACTCCTAACAAGAAATTTTCTGAATACAAAATTGGTGAAGGTTTATCATTTTCCAGAGAAACAACAATATAAAGAGATGGCAGTAAAACAAGCACCATTGATGGAAACACTGGAAAGAAAAGCAAGACACAAAGTCATATTTACAAATGTATTTCATGGTCCTTTAACAAGAACTACAAGATTATATAGAAGTCAAACTCCAAGAAATAACGGCCCGTCACTCATCCTGTGCACTCCAGTTCTCTCCTTTACTAATAATAGAAAAATGGGGTAGGTCAAGAGGGCTGTTCCACCAAAATTGGAGAGATTTGCTTGAAGCTTTCAGATATTTTAACTTTGTAGAAATAGTTTTGACTTCTAAGAAGATCTCATTGTCTTATGGTATTTCCTAGGAGACACCGATTTATTTCCTTTGATTAATGAATCAGTGAGGAAATGAAAACTTTTCCAAACCAAATGCAAGACAACAGATTTTTAAATAAACAGTGTATGAATTCTATTATATACTTTAAGTAACTTGTTTTGCTCTAATTGCTTTATAAATCACAAGAATTTTGAAAAACAAATTTATCCCCATGTTTGTGTGTATGTTTATATGTGAAAGAAAGAATGTCTTCCAACCATGTTCAGGTGACACACCAGAGAAGAGGGTGTCAGACCCCTTTGATCTGGAGCACCAGATGCTTATGAACATCCCAACTTGGGTGTTATAATACATCATCCACAAGAAGAATTATGTGTTGAGTCACTGGCCAAGCCCCATAGTAGCTTTTAACTAATAAAATAAAAGTCTTTCACAGATTAACAAGAACAACAAAGCATAAATAAATACAGAAGTTAATAAATGATCCTTGAGAATCTGATACACCAATATTAAGATAATAGTATGGTAAATTTGCAGCATGAATTGAATATAATCCAAAGAAAATTTTCATCAGTTTATAATAGGATACCTGATCCCAAGCTACATGCAAAGTGGTAACTCTCAGAAAGTTCAATAGGATTATAAAATATAGTACACATATTGACAAATTCTGACATTTGTATTTACCACAAAGCTTCAGCCATCCATAGAAAGTACAATATTCATGAGAATAAAGAGGAATGAGAGAAAATGCTAAGAACAAAAGCAGGAAAACAGTACTAACTATTGTTCAAAAGACCAAAGGAAACTCAGCTAAGAAAAAGTATGCTCTTGACCAGTATCACCCAGCTACCGATGATACTATGTGTGAAGAGATTAAATAAACACTGATTTCACAACTCTCACAAAATTAACTCAAAGTGACCCTTAAATTGTTAACTTCCTGACCTTACAGCTACAGAGATTTCTTCCAGATAGGCCACAAGCTCCAGAGCCCACTCTGCAAATGGAGATGATATCCTCCAGAGCCTGCTATGGCTCTACAGCCCCTCAAGTTGCTTGTGGTTTCAGGCAAACTCAGCCCCAATGATTCCCAATCACAAAACAATGTTGAAGAATAATTTAATGTCATGTCTGCTTCCTGCCACATAGATTATGTCACAAGATGTGTGGCATCTTCCCTATTCACCTGCCCAATACCATGTAAACCTGAGATACCTCTGTAGCTCAGAAACTTATTTGTGTCCTGGAACTGAATTTCACAGAATCACACCATGGTGGTTGGGAGTAGCAGAAAGTTGAAAACACTCTAATGATGTATTGCTGAAGGATGATGCCCATCATCTCCTTTTTACCAGTGGTTCAAGCTATTCTCCCTAAACTGTACATCCACCAATTCTGTATGTCTTCATTCACATGGAAGGAATTAATACATGCAGGGAAATTACAGAAAAAGTCACTCACCATGCCCATGAATCCTTTGTAAAGGAGACCCCTGAAGCTCACCACCTTAAACATTACTCTCTGAGCCAGATATTGACTAGTTTGTTTCCCCCTGATTGTAACAGTACACTGTTCCTATTCTTCTGGTCAGTAGGGAGAAGCCATGCTGCACACACAAATCCTTTTTCTGTTACTGAAATGGACAGCCCACCACATGACTCAAACTTGTATTTTAGAACTCTGTGGTGTTGCTGGCCAGTAATGCAAGAATTTCAGATTGTTAGTCAGGGGCTATGTCCTATGGGGCTTCCGACAGGTTCCAAGTTCACCTCTGTCAATATGGAAGTCCTTGACTCAAAACTCATTTTCAAAAAGGCTGGAGATACAGCTGTTGTAGAATTATGATAACTTCATGGCACATGGGGACTTCATTTTGATTGTGACCCTGTAATGGCACCTTGAGCAGCATGTTAGAGCCCTTAGATGGGGAGATGAGCCTTTTGGCTAGTTGTGAAACAGGTTGTCTCACTTGTTACCAGAGTGTAGCTTAACAGATGATTAATCCCAGTGAACAAATATTTACATCTTATAACACTAATTTCTAAAAGGCATGGTTAGCATACTACTTACCTTTAGGGTATTTGGGATGCAGTCCACCCTTACATACATTCTATTTTGTGAGACTTAATGTCTCCTAAGAACTGTTAAATCCTCATACCATCAGTTCTACTAGCCTCAGTTCTATTCTACATCACAGTTTAGCAGTTGAACACTACTTTACACAGGAGATACCATTCACAAGCTCCACAATATTAACTCCAGATGAATCCTAAGCCTAATAGTTACATACTAAAAGTTCAGAACTTCTGGGAGGTATTAGAGAGACCATTAATCTCCTAGTTTGGCAAATCTGGTGATGTTTCTCCACATACTACAATATAAGCACTACACACACCAGAATTTCACAGTGAATTAGCAACAAAGAAAGTTCAAAGCACAGATCTGCTCTCAATGCTCTCTGAAGATACAGCCCTGGGATTTAAGTTATTCTGAGGAAGCCAGTCCAGCCCAGGGACTTGCAAGGACCACACAAGACCAGGCTGGACCAGGCAGTACCAGTCAAGAAAATGATGAACTCTGTGTGTGTTGTTTTTTTTTTTTTTTTTGGTTTTCGTTTTGGTGTTTTTGAGACAGGGTTTCTCTGTGTTGTTTTTGGTTCCTGTCCTGGATCTTGTGCTGTAGACCAGGCTGGCCTCAAACTCACAGAGATCTGCCTGTGTCTGCTTCTCGAGTGCTGGTATTAATGGCATGCGCCAGCAATGCCCAACTGAACTCTGTGTCTTGAACCTGGTTCCCCCCAGTCAGGGGAGGACCCATCAAACTAGTTCCTGAGCCTCAGTCAGCAACTTCACCTAGTCTAGAGAATGTGGCACCTCTCTCACCAAGACCAGCCACTACTCCTTGCATGGCCCACTGCTTCTCCCCATATTTGGAGACCAACCCCTCACTGACTATGGTGTGCTGAGCTGACTTGATCTCTTCACAATGGAGGCACAGCACAAGGGACAACTTTTGACTTCCTCTGGAGAAGAGCTGAGCCTGGAGCCTGGCTCCCGGAAGAACCCACCCATCTGACTGGCAGGTCTGTTGGAGGCTCTGGTTGGCTAGTGAGGTCTGACTGACAGGACCAGGTAAACAGAAGGGACTCAGTATAGTGGTTCCCATCCCTGGCTTCTAATATAAGGACAGACCCATCCCAGATTGCCTGGAGATTTGTGCCAAATTCAACAACAAGTCTCTTGTAGTGTAAATCAATGGATTCAGTTTTAAAAGGAAGTGTACAAATTCAGAAGGAAACTAATCACACAACGTTGCACAAGACGAACATGGGGTAACAGAAGAACATTATACACAAAATCCACAGTAGTGTTGGGACTGATAACCACAGACCCTTGTGTGGAAAGTGTTGAGTTCTCAGGATCTGAAGAAACCCTTTCAAAAAGCCCTTGCCCAGATTATCACCAGCTCTTCCAAGCATATTCCTATTATTAGAGATGAAGCTCTGTTTTTGCTCTATACATCAGGTTCTTAGAGAAACCTTTCAAAGCTTATGCAGGTTGCCAAACTCAGAGAGGCCTAGTTTTAATTATTTTTTTCCTTCCTTCCTTCCTTCCTTCCTTCCTTCCTTCCTTCCTTTCTTTCTTTCTTCTTCCTTCCTCCCTCCCTTCCTCCTTCCCTCCCTCTCTCTCTTTCTTTCTTTCTCTCTCTCTCTCTCTCTCTCTCTCTCTCTCTCTCTCTCTCTCTCTTCTCTCTCTTTCTTTCTTTATCAATGCCTCTTTTTCAAATTTATTATACATACAGTGTTTTGCCTGCATACATGTCTGAATGCCAGAAGAGGGCACCAGATTTCACTATAGATGGCTGTGAGCCACCATGTGGTTGCTGGGAATTGAACTCAGAACCTCTGGAAGAGCAGTCAGTGCTCTTAACCTCTGAGGCATCTCTCCAGCCCTCAGGCAGTTGACATTCTACTTCAACTGCCTGAGGTTTTCTCTAGACCATTGCCAATAGTCTTTTGTGGAGGTATCTTTGTGGATTCCTGGGGGACCTCTCAAGCACTTTGCTTCTTCCTATTCCTATGGGGTATTCATTTATCATGGTATCTCTTTCCTGGTTCTCCCTCTCTGTTCTTGATCCAGCTTAGATCTCCCACTCCCCTAAGCTCTCCCCCCCCTGACCTTACCCTTCATTACCTTCCCCCCAAGTCCAGTTTGCTCATGTTGATCCCAGCCATTTCTCTGTCATCGAGCAATCCCTGTGTCTTTCTTACAGTCTTCTTTATTAAGTAACCTCACTGGAGTTATGAGTAGCAGTCTAGTCATCCTTTGCTTTACATCTAGTATCCACCTATGAGTGAGTACATACAATGTTTGTCTTTCTGAGTCTGGGTTACCTCACTCAGGATAATTTTTTCTAGATCCATCCATTTGCCTGCAAACCTCATAATGTCATTGTTTTTCTCTGCTGAGTAATACTCCATTGTGTATATGTACCACATTTTATTTATCCATTCTTCAGTTGAAGGACATCCAGGTTGTTTCCAGGTTCTGGCTATTACAAACCACACCAGTAGTACAGACACTGAGAGAAACAATTAATAAATGGGACCTCTTGAAACTGAGAAGCTTTTCTAGAGCAAAGGACACAGTCAACAAGACAAAACGATAGCCAACCGAATGGGAAAAGGTCTTCACCAACCCCACATCTGACAGAGGGCTGATATCCAGAATATATAAAGAACTCAAGGAATTAGACATAAAAATGCCCAACAGTCCAATTAACAAATGGGATATAGAGCTAAACAGAATTCTCAACAGAGGAAGTTCAAAGGGGTGAAAGACATTTAAGGAATTGCTCAACATCCCTACTTATCAGGGAAACGCAAATCAAAATGACACTGAGATATCACCTTACACCCATCAGAATGGCTAAGATCAAAAACACTGAAGACAGCTTATGCTGGAGAAGCTGTAGAGCAAGGGAAACACTCCTCCACTGTTTGTGGGAATGCAAACTAGTACAGCCACTTTGGAAATCAATATGGTGCTTTGTACTTAGAGTTTTCCTGCCTGACCCAGTCAGGACAAATCTCTCTTACCCACTAGTCCCACAGTCGCTCAGACCCAACCAAGTAAACACACAGAAACTTATATTCCTTACAAACTGTATGGCCATGGCAGGCTTCTTGTTATCTACTTCTTCTATCTTAAATTAACCCATTTCTATTAGTCTATACTTTGCCACATGTCTTGTGGCTTACCAGTGTCTTTACATGTTGCTTCTCATGGTGGCAGCTGGCAGTGTATCCCCTCAGCCTTCCTGTCCCAGCTTTCTCCTCTTCCTTGTCCCACCTACCTTATCCTTCCTGCCTGGCCACTGGCCAGTCAGTACATTATTTATTTTAACCAAACAGAGCAACACATTTGACATACAGAACATCCCACAGCACTTGCCCTTTTATTTTTTTTTAAAGCAAGGTTTTAACTTTTATATAGTAAAATTTCAGAAAATAAAACAATTATCAAGCAAGAATTACAGTTACAATATTAAAGAAGATATCCTATCTATCTTATATTTGTGAGTCTAAGGTTTTATATCTAACTTATCTTTTATCATAACTGAGGAAATTATAACTATCTAGTCTTCAACCACATCAGAGATCGCAGAAGGATATAATATTATCTGAGAACAGGGAGAAGGATGCAAGCAACTTTCGGGAGTCTTGTGGGGTAGACAGAGACAGCTGGCAGCCTGGACAGTCACCTAATGTTCCTTTGTAAAGTTGGGGCATTTGTCTTCAGCCCACAGGGCTAGAGTCTCTTGGTCACTTCTCTTAGTGTCCTGTAGAATGTCTGGCAGTTTCCTCTGCAAAGCAGGAACCTGAAAGACCATTTTGTCAAGCAAAGTTCAGTGGTCACCTTTATATGGGGTCCTGCATGTCCAGTTGATGAAGCAGTCCAGGCAAGAACAGTTTCTTCCCTAAATGGCTATTTTTGCCAAGGTGAAGATAAATTCCATATGAAGTGTCTTCAATGCCCATCTTCCTCTCTGAAGTAAAACGGTGCTGCCAGGAGCAGACATGTCTCACTGTCCAGAAAGTCTAAATTTTAAAAGTATTTTAAATGCCATATTCTGTAGGTCTTTGAAGTATTTGAAGATTACCTATCTATCTGAAATATCTCTATGTATATCTAGAAGACTTAACTAACATGGCTATGAGTATGATTATCATAGATGACTAATTATTAACCTATTTTTAATTATCCATTATAATTTAAAATGAGTTACACAAACATAATACCTGAAACACAAGTAGAAATATACATACAGTATAACAAAATTAACTTTAAGTTTGTTTCAATGGACTACAATCTATACCAATGTAAAACATTTTAAACGAGTTGTTGCTCTTTAGAATTAAGTTCATTAATCTACCCTTTCATCCTATTATATCTATATCATATCCCCTTTTCTTCTTTAGAAAGAGATTGCATTTAAAATCAACCTGATTTAAATAAAAATATTGGTTTTTATCTGTCCCACACCAGAGGGCTCTTCTGATTTGGGACACATATCTTAACCTTTTATTTTAACAATATGCCTGGGTTTAGAGAAGGAGTGAGCCAATTCCATCTCCAAAGCCAGCTGGAAATTTGGGCGTAGTTTTTCTTACTACTTCCTGCTGGAGGAGGGTGCTGTATCTTATGGGGACACAAAGAAAATTTTAGGATTATGGAGTAGTCCGTGAGGGTAAACCTCTGAGCCAGTTGCCTTGAAACCATTCTGGATGTTGGATCATCTGGGCCATGGTGTTATCGGAGACCTTTCAGGGAGTCTTGGCTGATCAAACCTGATGTATTTGAATCTTGAACAAATCCATAGCCTCTGGCTTTCTGTGGAAACAAAAGCAGAGACTCTTTTCCAAAGCAACATATCCTTATATCCAAATTTTGAAGTCAAGGTACCTTTAAAATTTACATATTTGTTTAACTCAACAGCTTTTACGATTAAATCTTTTTCTGTAGTTAAAAATCCCAAAGACAAGACAAACCAGATTCTCTGTGTAATATCCATCTTTGTAAGAGTGAAACGCCGCTGTGGCTGCTGGCTCCACCCACCTCAGCTTCCCAACAAGGCGGTGGTACAGTTTACCTCCACTTTTGGGTCTGGAGCTATGTGTACCATCAACTTTCAGAACTAGTTCTATCAAAGTAGTGCATAGCTATTGGTGAAATTATTAAGGCCACTCCACGTAGTTAAAAGGGAGGTTTATTTTGTGGGGTACTTACAAATGAAGGGGTAGGTTACAGGGTCTGGCAACGGTATAGTGCAGTCCAGCCATGTTCTCTGGAGAACTCTGCTCGATCTACCTCCAGCGGCCAGAGTCCGGGAACCAAGAGAGAGACTTCTTCCCGATCCTTGGTCTTCCGCTTCCTCCTCCACCCTGCCTTGTGGGAGTGACCATTACCGAAGCCTCAATGGGGGTTGGAACTTCCAGGCCAATGCTGGGATGGCTATCCACTACACATAGCCCAGAAACTTTTTTGTTTTTTTTAACTAGCAAAGGATAAATCTACCATGCAGCAGAGTAAAGTGCTACTTGTAGACTCCTCATTCCTGCACACTGCAGGTCAGACACACATGCCAGGATCCCGCCATAGTAGCTCAAACCTGCAAGCTGCTGCTAACTTGAGAGAGACAACTAGGAAGCTGTTTTTAGCTCCATTTTAGAACTTTTTTCTCAGGTTTTAGGTGGAAACTCTAGCCAACACGTTGGGTGCCAATCAGAGCAACACATTTGACGTACAGAACATCCCACGGCAGTGCTTTCTTTGAAAATTGGGAATCAATTTCCCCCAAGACCCAGCTATTCCACTTGGGCATATACCCAAGGAATGCTCAATCATACCACAAGGGCACATGCACAGCTATGTTCATAGCAGCATTGTTTGAGAATTCCATTTTTTTTCCTGGAGCTGAGGACTGAACCCAGAGCCTTGGGCTTGTTAGGCAAGCACTCTACCAAAGCTAAATCACCAACCGTGAGAATTCCATTTTTTAAGATTTACTTTTTTACGTGTTTTGCCTCCAGGAATCTGTGTGCAGTACCTGCAGAGGACAAAAGAGGGCATCAGATCCCTTGGGACTGGAGTTACAGGAGATTTGTTAAATACCATGTGATTTTTGGGAATGGAACATGTTTCCTCTACAACCACACCTAGTGGTCTAGACTGCTAAGTTATCTCTCTAGCCACATTTTCATTTAAAATTTATTTTCATACATTTTAGTTAAAATATATTATGTCACTTTCCACCATCCTTGTCCTCTTTCCATCCCTTCTCAAATTTGTCCCTTCTAATTTCTTCCTTGTTAAATATGTGTGAATAAGTATGCCCAAATATATGAATAAAAACGCTGAGTTCATTTCTGTTGGTTTGTGTGTATATCATTTCAGAGCTGACAACATAGCATTAGATACGTGAGAAGGGAGCTTGGCCCTGCTTGAGGCTAATTCTCCCATGTGCAGGAGAATTCCATTCTTCAGTGAGTAACAGGAGTATGACCCCAAAATGACCTAGGCTCCAACTCCAAAGTCAGCTTTAATTTTTTTCTTTTGGTTTTTCAAGACAGGGTTTCTCTGTGTAGCTTTGGTGCCTATCCTGGATCTCAATCTGTAGAGCAGACTGGCCTTGAACTTACAGAGATCTACCTGGCTCTGCATCCCTAGTGGGATCAAAGGCATGCACTACCACTGCCCAGTGCCAGTTTTAATTTTTAATTGAACTGGGACTACATAAAGACAATTTGTGTTAAATATCTGTAGAGAACAGCAGAAACAAACATTTAGGAAGACTTATGAAATTTGATATGTGATATACCAATAGGCCAACTTCCTCTTTTTCTTGGGACATTTTTTTCTTGATGATTTGTCCTTTTTCTTCAGATGTCTCATTTTTCCAGTGTTCTTCAGATTCCCTAGCCTTCATTCTCCTGAAAGAAAAAACAAAAACCCTTCCCCAACCCTAACTTTGAGGAGGTTCCCTTTTGGCAAGTTTTAGCTAACTAAATGAAAAGCATTTGTTAGTGGTATAAGTTAATTTAAATTGAATGGTCATGCTAGTTGATGAACCATCACCTCTTCTAATTAAGAAGTCTCTCTTGTTCAAATCAAACCTTTGTTAATTTTGATGGTATCCATAGCTTTTTTTTCTCCTATAGAAACAAAAGAAAACCTTGTCCCCAACATAATATATGTCCAGGTTTCCATTCTGAGGTCAGCACATCCTTCAAGTATATACGCTGATGCTGTGGGATAATGCTTTTGTACACTGGTATAATAAAGTTCTGATTGGCCAGTAGCCATGCAGGAAGTATAGGCGGGATAAGCAGACAAGGAGAATTCTGGGAGGAAGGAAGGCTGAGTAAGGAGACACTAGCTGCCATCCAGGGAGAAGCATGTAATGGCACACAGGTAAAGCCACAGAACATGGGGCAACATATAGATTATCAGAAATGGCCTGAGTTTAAGTATAAGAGCTAGTCAGTGGTAAACCTGAGCTAATGGCTGAGCAGTTTAAATTAATATAAGCCTATGTGTGTTTACTTGGGTGTGATAGTTACAGGACCAGGCAGGACACAGGAATTTTATAAGTTGCTGTGGGACCTTGGTGCTGGGAGAACACAAGAAAACTTCTGACTACAGGCTGATTTAATTTTGTGGACTTTTCTATTATCCAATGTCTCTCTGTAACTGTTGTTCCTTTCTCATTAGCACTGAGAAAATTCAAAGTTAATAGAGCATTATGTAATCTATTTCTTGGGGGGGGGTTGTTACCCCTTTCTGTTTATTTAGTATATCCTTCAGAGTTTGATTTGACCTTTTTTACTCCAGAGCTGTCGACCAAACCCAGGGTTTTGCCTTTGGGAGGCCAGTACTCCACCACTGAGCTAAATCCCCAACCCCACCCCCCACCCCAATTTGAACTTTCTATGACTGCTTGGCCTGCAGGTTTGTGTGGTATACCTGTAATGTGCTTTATATTGTAAAAATCAAAAAACTGTTTCATTTTACCAGAGACATATGCTGGAGCATTGTCAGTTTTAATTTGTACAGGTATGTATGGGTACATGATGGCCATAACTTCTAGCAAATGTGTGATTACAGAATCAGCCTTTTGAAACTCAGAGCACTTGCCTACTGAAATCCTGAGTAGGTATCAATGGTGTGGTGCTCATATTCCAGTTTTCCAAATGAAATACATACATCTGCCTTATTTTATTCCTATGAGTACTCTTTGGTATCCCTGCTGGTTACATCCTGCTGGTAGTATAGTTTGGTTATAAAAAGAACAAGTAGGACATGTCCTTATAATTTCCTTGGCTTGTTGCCAGGTTATGGAAAAAATTCTTTTTCAAACACTTACTACTGACATGATGCTTTTTATGAAATTCTGAGGCCAACAGTACATTTCCTTTCAATAGTTTATCAATCTCATCATTACCTTGTGCTAGGGGGCCTGGTAGGCACATATGGCATCAGATGTGAGTTATATGTAAGGGATGATTCCTATTCCTCATTATATCTTGTAACTGAATTAATAAGATATTAACAAAATTAATTCTGACTCATCATCGATAAATTCTGCAGTCTCAATATGTAAGACCACTCTTTCAGCACACTGAAAGCCAGTAACTATGTTGAAAGTTTCTGAAAAATCCATTAATACCATCAGAACTGTACATAATTCTGATTTTTAAACTGAATTATAAGGACTTGAACCACTTTACTTAAATTTTCTGATTTGCAACCTGCATTTCCTTGTTTCTGCCTATATAAAATGTAGAGGATCCAGATATTGGTGCTTCCTGTGCAATTTGAGGCAGGATCCTTTATAAGTTGAATTCTATTGATTTTGGGATATTTGTTGTTAACCTCTCCCCAAAAAAAATTCTGCAAGCTCTTTGCCAAGGATAACTTTCTGCCTATAATTTGACAATTTCTTCATCAGTTAAAGGTACTACAATTTCTGCTGTGTCTGTCCCTCCTAATTGATGAAGTCTCAATTTTTCTTTTAAAATCAACTCAGAGGTCTTTTCCACATAAATTTTTAAATTTTTTCTTCTGTTCATTTAGTAGAAAGATCCATTTCCATATAATATCTTCAATGTGCATTATAATTTCTGTAGGAGAATGCTTAGAGGGTAAAATAACCAGAATGCAATCAAGCTTTGAATCCACATGATCCACATATGCACCCTGTATTTTCTTTTTCACCAAAGCCAATTCTCTCTCAGCTTTGAAGTGATAATTCTCTTGGACTATTTAAGTCCTTATCACCCTCTAAGGTTTTGAACAAATTACTAAGTTCATCATTTTTTACCCTAACAGAAGTCGATAGATAGGAAATGTCTCTGAATAATATTTCAAAGTCATTAAGAGTCCATAATCAAACTCTCCTAATTTGTTCCTTTTGGGGTCTAATTTTTGTAGACATATTTTATATCCTAAATAATTAATAGAATCTCCTCTTTGTGTCTTTTCAGGAGTAATTTGTAATCCCCAAGTAGGCCAAATTTTTTCTTTACTTTTTCAAACATTATTTCTTAGATTTCTGCATTTGAATCACCTAGTAAAATATTGTCCATGTAATGATAAATTATAGATTTAAAAATTTGTTTACTTCCATTGGCTGTCACACAAAATATTGGCAAAGGGTTGGGCTATTTAACATTCCTTGTGGGAGAATCCTCCATTTATATACTTGACCAACTGAGAATTATTATAAATAGGCACCACAAAGGAAAATCTTTCTGTCTTTTTCTTGTAAGGGTATTGAGAAGAAACAGTCTTTTTAATCAATAACTATAAGAGGCCATCCTTTAAGTAACAGAGTAGGCAAAGGAATTCCAAATTGTAGAGAGCCCATTGGCTGAATTACTTTGTTAATTGCTCTTAGGTCTGTACCATTCTCCATTCACCAGATTTCTTTTTAATAACAAATACAGGAGAATTCCATGGGCTTGTTGATTCTTCAACATGTTGAGTATTTAGCTGCTGTTGTACCAGCTGTTCAAACACCTGTAGTTTCTCTGTTGTTAAAGGCCATTGCTGAATCCATATAGGCTTGTCTGTTAATCATTTTACAAGTAGAGCTGTTTGTGTCTTTGAAAGATCAGCAGCTGTTGTGCCCTGTTCTTGTACCATCTGGATGGTTGGTGACTACTCTTTATAATACCTTCTAATATTTTTCTCAGAAACACATGTTAGTTTATAGTTTGTTTCTAAGGTTGGAGGAATGTTAATCTGGGTATGCCATTGTTGTAATAGATTATGGCCCCATAAATTTATAACTATATTATTTATACATGGTTTTAATTTTCCTGTCTTTCCTTCTGGCCCTATACATTCAACCCATTTTTGCTCTGTTTCACTTGAGATAATGTTTGAATCCCTCACAGTTGAACATTTACCTCCTGAAGAGGACAATTTGGATGTCAAGATTCTGCTACAATTATTGTTACATCTGCACCTATGTCTACAAGACTCTCTATGAGAATGTCATTTATTCATATTTTTAATTTTGGTTTTTGTTCATTTATAGAAGTTTGCCAAACATTTGCTTTATGGTTTCTGCTGAATTTTTCTATCTCTCTGCTATATCTATTCTATCACCACAAGCAGTGTGATTTATTCCAATAGGCATTTGGTTATGTAATTGCTCTGGGAAGGGGTTTCTTCTACAATGACCAGAAAGGACTGAAGTGAATTTGCCAAAGGGGCCTGCGAGAGGACCCTCTGGAAGTTTCCCAATGGCAAAGGGAAAGAATTACCATGTCTATCCCTTGTTACATTCATTAGTCAATGTTTACCTTCACCACACCTCCTGCACAATCCAGAAAGGAGGGACGTTTTGTTGCCATTGTTCCTTGAAGAAACATTATTTCTAGGAATACCCTGTTTACAGTCCCTTTTTAGGTGACCTTGCTTACTGTAATTTTTTTTCAGACTTCTGAAAATCACCTCTTTTGTATCAGCAAGTTCATGAGATCCAATATTATTTGTATCTGGGATCCATTCCTCCAAGGGTACTGATCTTGCCTTTATCAGCCTAATTATCATTTTGCATGCTGCATTAGCATTTTCAAAAGCCAGAAATTCAATTATTATCTGTCTACCTTCTGAATATGGTGTCATTTCTATTTATTGCTGAAGATAGTCTTTGTAAGAAATCTGTGAAGGTTTCTTTGGGGCCCTGTATAACTTTTGTAAATAACTCAATTTTCTTTCCTACTTCTTCAATTCTGTACCAAGAATTCATTGCTGACATGCACCATAGTACTAGGGTGTGGTCAACATATACAGACTATCTCTGCATATCAGCATAATTGCCTTTACCAAGAAGTTGATCTTAGGAAATTTCCATACCTCTAACCCTACATCAGTGTTATATACCCTTAGCCTCCTCTTCCTACCAAGTTCTCCACTGTAATCATGGACCAGCCTATATGACAACTGTAACCAAATCTTTTCAGTCCTGAGGGATAATTCTATTACAAGTTGACCACAAGTTTAACATCTGCTTTATGAATGGAGAGTGCATGCCATATGAGACTATAGCTCTTTAAATCTCAAATCTAACATTTCCACAGGAGTCCAGTGAGCTTGTACATAGCCTTGAGCATATGGCAGTTTCTATAAAGTTACTGGATAGATTAATTTTGGCTGTTTGAAAACTTTAGGCTGTTTCTCTATAACTATACAATTCAATACTGAGATAGGTTCACCTTTAAATTCTTCTGCTTGGATCTGAATTTTTCTATCATTTGTTTTACCATGTTTTTCTAAAACTTTTGTCTTGGCACTCAAATCATCTAACCTTTTTAATGATAAAACAAAAATGATCAGACAAATAACATTCATAATTGATGTTATGTAAATCCCATCAACATTAACTACCCTCTCATTTAAATGTTCCATTTTAATACCATCTAATGTGTTATCAAACAGTGACCAAATTCCCTCCATTGTAGAAATATTTCTCATTTTTCAATGTGGGAAAAATTCTTTTTAAATTAATTTCTCCTTTTAAGATGTCATAATTGACTCATCAAGTCTGCTGACTGCATAGGTCAGTAGAAGTCTGAAGGAATTTCAAAGCAGCTACCTAGTATGATAGGATTCCAAGATGGGAATCCAGAGAGAACCCACAACCCAGCTGGAGAGAAGAAGCCATAGGGACTCTAGCCCACGTCGGGTAGAGACTCTGGCTTCATGGAGCTCAGGCTTGAGGGAGGGCCTGCAAGGCCACAGGCAAGCAGCTTTTTTAGTGAATTCATGTCACAAACACTGGAGTACCAGATGTAAGGCCAATTGATAAACAGTCTTATTAATAAAAAACCCAGAGACATACTGGGATTGAAACTGAGATCAGAGGAATAGAAGCAGGGAGAGCCAACCTCACCTCACCATCTTCTCAGGATACAGAGAGCCATTTCCTCTATACTCACACCTGTATCCTTTCTGTTCCCAGCTATCTCACCTCCTCTATGCCCAGCTACATCACTTCCTCTTTCTGCCAAGCTCTGTCATTTCCTGTCTGTCTGTACAGGCCTCCAGACATCTATGGTTAACTAGCACTGGGATTTAAGGTGTGTGCAACCATGCCTGTGTCTCTTCCCAGTGTGGCCTTGAATACACAGAGATCCAGATGAATCTTTGCCTCCTGAATGCTTGGATTAAAGGCATGTGCTACCCCTTCCTGTCTTCTATATTTAATATAGTGGCTGGGCTTTTCCTCTGAGCTCCATGCAAGCTTTATTTATTAGAGCACAAATAAAATATCATCAACTTAGGGACTAACTTGGGATTATTGCCTCCATGCTGCAGTTTCTCTCTTTCTTCTCCTTTGGTTTTTTGAGACAGGGTTTCTCTGTATAGCCCTATCTGTCATAGAACTCACTTTGTAGACCAGGCTGGCCTGGAACTCACAGAGATCCACCTGCCTCTGGCTCCCAAGTGCTGGCATTAAAATGTGTTCCACCACTTCGAGACCCACTGCAGTTTCTTACTCTAAAATAGGACATAATGCCAACATCTTAATGAGTTTGAAGAAAAAAATATTTTAAAAAATAGGAAGGGATTTGTAAGAAAATACCAAATATGAGTTTTTTTCTAGCAAATATTAAGTTGTTTTTAGAACAAGGAATTCAAATCTTTTTCAATCTCTCTACCCAGGAAAACATTTGTTTACTCAAAGATCCACTTCTCTGTGGTAGGAATTTAATGACTTGGAGCAGGTACTCTTTTCTCCCTAGAGCAATGCCTCTCTTGCCCTACCTCCTTCAATCCCTATGCATCAATTCTTTTTAGACTACCAAATTAATAAGACTGAAATCAGACCCATGACAAAAGATATAGTCATCACTTTCCTTAGAATAAAAACCAGGTGCAGTTTCTCTCTAGAGCAGAAGCATAAGTTCTAGATCAAGAGTAAAGTCTGCCTTGTGCAGGAACCACAATTGGGGTGGTGGTCTCTTTCTTTGCCACTCAAACTTGTAACATGCCCACACTCAAAACAACCTTGAAGGATAATTTAACACCTGCCTCCTGCCACATAGTCTACTGCACATGAGGTACAATCTGACTGATCCACCTGCTCAACCACATATTCTGGGAAAAGCAATGTGGGTCAGATTCTCAAGATCAGAGGCAGAGTAGACACTGTAGACCCACATGTTGGTCCTAGAGAAGAATTCTGGAAATAACCCCCATAGTGCTGCTCACTGGTACCTCAATTACAAAGCCTGCTCAGAGACCCTTTTTGGCAAGATCCACCCAGGCAGGTAGGTGAAAAAGGAAGTAAAATGGAGGACATGACTGCTCCTAGGTATGTTGGAAAATGCTTATTATAGATAAAAGGGAGAGCATAGCAAGAGGCAGAAGCATTTGGAGAGTCCAGAGTGGACATTCCTGAGATAAGTGAGGATCTTGGTGGAAAGAGGAGATTCAGGAGAGTACAGGGTAAATTAAAAAACAAAACAGGTAACCAAAATGGCTGGATCATATAGGGAAGTGTAGATGGAGGTGAAATTTAGAAAAGGGGCCAGGGTATGCCAGTCATACTCTGTAATAGGTAGGGACTGAGGAATGCTAGGTAAACCTGGCAGCCAGGTTTGCTTTGATATGTTAAATAGGAACCTCAGCCACTTGTCCTGTGTTTGAGACCTGACTTCCCAGCATTTTTGTTGATAATAAATGATAAGAGGTGGTGCAATCTTTTCTATGACTACTCCTGCTGACACTGGGGTGTTGTTTTGGGGGAGCTACAAGAGCTGGAATGAAGAGTACAGGAAGAGTAGGCTGTTTCACTTGTTATCTAGGCACCACAGAACCTTCTGGGGTTAGGGAAGTGCAGGCCACATAACAGTAGTCTGTGAGTCTGGACCACTTGGGTTTAGCCACTCTGGAGCCATCTGGGATGCAGATTTTGAGAGAACAACTGGTGCTAGGAAGTTCTGGAGCAGTTTGCAGTTGATTTTAAATCTGCTGGGACAGACCAGCTAGGGACAGAAGGTAAAGTTAAAGAATTTAGGGAAAATTTTTATACAGAATATATATTTGAAACTTCCAGGCCCATAGTCCTAATGGTTGGGGGAGGGGCATCCCAAAATCAAGAGAGAGAGAGAGAGAGAGAGAGAGAGAGAGAGAGAGAGAGAGAGAGAGAGAGATCCCACCCTCAGGAATAGGCAGACTGTGAAACTAAGGAGTACTTACTTATCTGGAGTCCATTTGACTTGCCAGAGGTAGAGCCAAGTCAACACCCTGAAGATGACAAGATTTTTTGAGTTTATAAAAAGAGAGAAAAGTTTCAGCTATGTTAGCACTACCACTTTTTGTAATCTGTATTCAATTTCACATTGTACAAAAGGCAGTGGACTCAGGCATTTGAGATACAAAAGCTTGGGGACCCCAAAATGATTCTTGATTAAAAGCATGAATACTCTGTCTGGAGGAATGGACATATATATTTGACCAATATTTTTAGCTCTATTAAGAGCACTTTTACAACTGTACTTAGAAGACAACCAAAGCAAATATAAAATCCTGAGCATGTGCCTGATAATAGTACTCTACGCTTCACCAGCTTATCAGAACTCCATTGATGGATGCTGAAATTTTGAACTACAGACAATTTAATATAACAGTAGCACAGAGGAAAGAAATTGGAAAGTTTTATACCTTTATGACTAGTACAGTTAAGCTTTCGTATCTTCAGACCTATACATACTATGGTGATATGAATAAAAAGGCCCCCATAGGCTCAGAGGGAGTGGCACTATTAGGAAGTGTGGCTGTGTTGCAGGAAGTGTGTCACTGAGGGTGGGCTCTGAGGTCTCAGATGCTTAAGCCTGGCCAGTGTGTCACTCTGTCTTCCTGCATTTAAAACTTCCTGTTCATCTGCATTTAAAACTCTTAGCTAACTCTCCAGCAACATGTCTTCTTCCATGCTATCCTCCCTGATGATAATGGACTAAACCTCTGAACTGTAAGCCAGCTCCAACTAAATGTTTCCTTTACAAGAGTTCCCATGGTCATGGTGTTTCTTCATAGTAATTAAAAACCCTATCTAGGACAGAAGATGGTACCAGGGACTGGGATATTGCTGTGACAGGCCGGACCATGATTTTTTTTGGAGGAATGTGGACCTTAGGACTTTGGTTAGAAAAGCTGTTGAATTCTTTAAGTGTTGCTTCTTGGGCCATTCTAGTAGAAGCTTGGAATATAATGGTACTGAGGGTGATTTTGACTTTGGGTGAATTGCTCAAGAGGTTCAGAGAAGAACACTAATATGTAGTCTAGAGAGCATTCTAGAGAATAGCTTGAAAAGAGACCCTTATGATGAGCAGATCTAGAATATAATAGAACATAAGCCATATTTGCTTTTAATAGGAATACTAATGTAATAGTGTCCTATGAAAATGGGAAGAGATTTGAATCCAAAGGAAAAAAATAGAATACAGTCCCTTCTTCAGATTGAGGAGTCTATCATTGTCCCAAAGTCCAGTCATAAACACAGACACACTAGTAAAGATAACAGGAGCTGGACCTATTCAACCTACAAATTGAAATAGAGGAGGATGAGGAATGAAAGACCAATACACATGATCAGAGGCACTCAACACAGACACACAGGTCAAACAGGTCACATTACCACAAAAGGATTCTCAGGAAACATAAGGCTCCATGTATTTCATAGAATAACTACTACTACCTTGGTGTACAGGGCCTTAACTTGGCCTTGCTGGGCAGACATGGATGCTGATGATATGCTCAATACCTGCTTTTACACTGTAGTTGGAGGTTTGCTATCTTTCTGGTGACTTTCACTATCTTCTTACCCTCTATCTTTGTCCTCTATGACAGATAAAGAGGAATCCGTAATAATTCATTGGATAAACTGGTAATGGCAGATTCATCCCCTTCACAATTTTCTTTAGCTAACTGGGATTCCAAGTCTCAAACTGTTTAAACTACACAGGCCAATTTAAAGGTAGTTCAGAATGCTCTGTAGAGAAAAGACTTCTAGCTCTCAAACATACATCACCAGGAGGTAAATTTTAAAAACTGAGAGTAAATAAGAGCAAGAATACCCTTTGGTGCCCTCCTTTTTATTTTATTTTTATTCCATTTTTTAGATTTTTTTTTGAGACAGGATTTCCTCTATGTAATTCTGGATGTTCTGGAACTTGCTTTGTGGACCAGGCTGTCCTCTGCCTCCTGAGTGCTGGGACTAAAGGCCTAGACCAACACCTCTCAGCCCCCATTTTTTAAAATAATTTTTCTTTTAATGTTCTATGTGCTCTTTCAATTATATCCTGGCCTTGAGGATTATAAGGAATGCTGGTAATATGATTAATATTTCATTCCTTACAGAAGTTCTAAAATTTCTGTACTATACACTGGTCCAATGTTAGATTTCTTAGAAGTAGGCACTCCTGTGACAGCAAAAGTTTGTGTAAGAGACAAATGCAGAAGCGTTCTGTGAGGATTGAGGAACTGCCCAAAGAACCTTAGAAATAGGTAATGCAATATGCAGATGCGAGGCACCAGAGCATAGTGGATGATATCAATTTGCCTTAATTCATTAGTATTTTTCACTCTGGGAATAACTGAATTCAGCCATATGGCCATGGCAGTGTAAAAGAGCACAAATATGACATTTCTGCACAGTCTCACTTGTTTAAGCAGGTTGTGGCACTGTACATGAGGTTAATTCGTATTACTGTGTAGGTGTTGATGTTCCTGTTCTGGAGAAGTAAAAATTGGGCAGGTTAATGCCTAAGCTTGCTTATTTCTTTCTGCAATAAAAACAGGGAGGTTAAAGTGTGCATGAGCATGATTAATAAACAAGGGATGTGTGGAGATGTGAACCTGATGTAGTTCCTGTAGTGATGGAAGCATAACAGGATGTGAAGACAAAACTAAAGCAGTTTCCATTGCTGGAAACAATCCAACTACATAAGCATAATATGAAACAGTAACTAAGGGTTAATGAATTAACCATAACTGATTAGTCAAAATACCAGTTTCACCTGTTGAGCTCAGAAAAAAGAAGAATTAATAAATTGATGAGTATCAGGACCATGAATCCCTCCTATATCATTAGATGAGCCATCAATAAAATAAATTTCTGCCTGTGGAATGGGAGAAAGTGGACATTTTTTGTAGTCACAAATTCAGTTATTAGGAGAAAATCTACTTGCTGGCCAGATGGATAATGATTTCCTACCCTTCCATGGTAATCTACAAATAAAATTTGAAATTCTATAGAATTATATAACACTCTCAAACACTGATGGTTAGAGGTAATAAAACACAGCAAAAGAGTAAGGAGAGCACTTAGTATTTTCTGACCACTATGGTGAAAATATTTTCATTCCAGGGGTTTATTTTCTGGTGTTTATAATAACTATAAGGAGACAAGTTAGTAGGGAAAATAAATAAATTCAAAGCCGGTGTCTTAGGGTTTCTATTGCTGCAATGAAACATCATGACCAAAGAGCAAGTTGAGGAGGAAAGGGTTTATTTAGCTTATACTTCAGCATTGCTGTTCATCATTGAAGGAAGTCAGGACATGACCTCACAACAGGGTAAGATCCAAGAAGCAGGAGCTGATGCAGAGGCCATGGAGGGGTGCTGCTTACTGGCTTGCTCAGCCCACCTTTTTTTTTTCTGGGGCTGAGGATGGAACCCAGGGCCTTGTGCTTGCTAGGCAAGCGCTCTACCACTGGGCTGAATCCCCAACCCGCAGCCCACCTTCTTATAGAACCCAGGACCACCTGCCTATGGATGGAACCACCCACCATGGGCTGGGTCATCCCCCATTGATCACTAAATGAGAGAATGCCTTACAGCTGGATCTTGAGACATTTCCTCAGCTGAGGCTCCTTCTTCTCTGATGACTCTAGCTTGTGTCAGGTTGACAGGAAACCAGCCAGTATAGGCAGCAAATAACCCTCATGACACAAAAATTTCTCTTGTACTCTGGATTCAAATAGCTGTAGTTGTTTTCTTGCCTCAGGAGATAATATGTGAGGACTGCGCAAGAAAACCTTCTAGAGTTTTATTTGTTTGTTTGTTTGTTTGTTTTCTTTCTCAAGACAGGGTTTCTCTGTGTAGCTTTTGTAGTCTATCCTGGAACTTGCTCTGTAGACCATGCTGGCCTGGAACTCACAGAGATCCACCTGCCTCTGGCTCCCGAGTGCTGGGCTTAAAGGCTTGTGCCACTACCACCGGCCCTCCTAATGCTTTAAATAGTATTGTTAGTGCTTAATTGGACATTCCTAAAGCAGGACGTATCCAGTTAAATACCCCCCAATAATTTATAAAAGTTAACTTTATTTTTTAAATTGTCTTGTCTATGGGCTTTTTGTTTGTGTGTGTGGTTTAAAAGTTGTTCTAGCAACCAGTTTTCCCAAACATTGCACAATATCTAATCTTTGTACCTTTTAAACGTAATGATGGGCCCATTTTTTACATAGCATGCCCCAAGTCATGTCTTATATGAATTGTAGCTCTTCCTCTTTGGAAGTGAGTAGCAGGTTATTATCCATATTGAATAATAGAAGCCTAAAAGAAGGGTTTTTTCCTAGTTCATGTTCCTTTCCAATATTATTTTGGACTCTTTCCCAGATTTCATCTAACATTCCTTCTTCTAGAAGCTAGAGATTATAATCATAAGCAACTTGCAGGCAGTTGAGTAGTTGTGATACTACTGCTTGTGCTTCTCTTTTCTTTAAAAAATGATTCACAAGGCCTGGAGAGATGGCTCAGTGGTTACAAGCACTGACTCCTCTTGCAGAGAACCCGGGTTCAATTCCCAACACCCAACTGTTCTGCAATAACCAAGAATCTCTACTCAAACAAGGAAGGAATTATTTGAATGCTTGCAATGAAGTGTATTCATAATTTCTCATTGAAAAAGTAAATTGACTGCTAATTAGGTACTAATGAGCTTGAGAGTAGGACTTCCCTGAAAAAAAATTTATAGACAGAAATGAACATGAACAAGCATCAGCAAATTTTACTTATTATTTGAATATATGAAAATGATGCTAAACTAGTCACTAGATAAGCAAATAAATTGGAACTAATTTTCAAAACTGGAAAAATGACTCATCTATCCTAGAAAATTTTGTTTCTTCAATGTCTGATCTCATTGTTTTGTCATGTACATGAGAATTTTTTATGTCTTTTAAATTGGTGGTAGTTTAATTTATCTTAATAAATAAAGTATATTCACAACTGTCTACAAGTAACTCCAGTTCCAAGGGACCAAACACTCATGACAAAACACCAATTACATTAAATAATTCACAAACTTGAGAAAATAAAAGCCTTCCCTGGTTTCTGCCCTTACTGTCACCTCCTTATGTGAGGGTCCCCACTCTCTTCTTTCATAGCTGACCTGGTGCCTACTTAGGTGCAAAAGTCACACATCATAGACTTTATTAATGACCCAACACACTTTATATTTTGAGGGTTATGAAGGTCATATTAATAAGGTTTTCATGACTTCAAGCTGTATACAATGACAAAGACAAGCCAGACACAGAAAATATGTTTTTCCATACAGGCATATAAAGAATAGTTTAAACATTTAATTGAATAACAACAGCAAGTGATAATGAGTAATCTGAAGTAAACTCACCCTTATATGCTGCACCTGGGAGGAGCATAAAATTTTTTCTAAGAACTATTTTGTGTTTTGAGGAAAGTGTGGACACAAGACTCTTGTATTCTTGGGAGTGTTCTCCCAAGCATTCAGAAATCACCTTACATGATTCCATTCCAGGACCATGTGCTGACAATATACCTAAATTAAATTATTTTTATCTAAATTTGTAAAAAAAAAAAAATACATGGGTTGGGGATTTAGCTCAGTGGTAGAGTGCTTGGCTAGCAAGCGTAAGACCCTGGGTTTGGTCCTCAGCTCCAGAAAAAAAATACACAAAGCATTTTTTATAATATGTAGTCTCTTTCTCTCTCTCAAACACAGATGTATTTAAACCATATCTACATATATGACTCCATATTTTTTAAAGGGCTTTCAAGTTTTTATTTTTATAATTGAAAAATTTATTATATAAAAATATATAAAATGTTTATGTCTTTATACCATTTGCATATGTGGCACCCAAGGAAGCCAGACAATGCATCAGATCTCCTAGAGCAGGAATACAAGTAGTTTTATGCCATCTGATGTGGGTTCTAGGAGCCAAACATGGGTATCTTACAGCAGAAGTACCTAGGCAACTGTCCATTACTCAAATACGTCATTACAATTCAGAAGATGAAGACATCCCATGACTCCTATCTTCTCTCACTTGAAAATCCCTGCTACATGGTCATTGAAGGACTCAATGGATTTTTTTCCCTCTGTGAATGAACTCTGCACATTGCTTCTAAATGCCATTCTTAACACAGTTCTCTTGATGTGAGTGAAGACAATGAAGGGTTTAGTTGAGTAGAAATGAAGCCAGATTAAGTTAGGAAAAATTCCATAATGTGATATAAGCTACAGTTACTTAAATTTTCTTTTCTTTTTTGTTTGTTTGTTTTTGTTTTTGTTTTTTTGAGACAGGATCTCTCTACATGGCAATAAGTATCCAGGATCTCACTGTGTGGACCATGATAGCCTCAAACTCAGTGAGATCCATTTGCCTGTCTCCAAAATGCACCAGTACACCCAGTTATGTTTATAAAATGACCTACCTTTGAATCAGAGACAAATAATCTAAGACTTAAACATGAATCATCTATTTTATTGAAGAGTGACATATCATGGAATACAATAACATATTAATTTCAATTGGAAAATCATTTCCTATGTTCTCAATATTTTGGTTACTTTCTTTGCTTTGTTAATTTCATCTCTTTAGAAATTTTTACCAGTATGTAAACACCTGTGCCATGTTGTAGATGTGACAGGCAGAGGACAACTTACAGGTGTGTATTCTCTACTCCTTCTATGTCAGTACTAGAGATCAAACTGAGGTAGTCAAGTTTGGGAGCAAGTGCCTTAAGCAGGTGAATGACTTCACTAATTCCTTACTTTAGTTTGAAAGATATTCATGTGTGCAGGTGTGTGGTGTGCATATGCCACAGCCTAAGTGTAGTAATCAGAGAAAAACCGGTTTGAGTAATGTGTGTATCCCAGAGACTGAACTCAGGTCATCAGCCTTAGCAGCACTTTTATACACTGAGACAATTCCATGTCATTCATTTGTGTTTCTGAGAAAGTGTTACGAACAAGCATTTAGTCCTTAGAACAAAATAACACAATTGAAAAAAACTGGATGGCAGGATAAACACTATTTTCATTTGCAAATAAGTGAAGCTGACACTTCAAGTAAGTTTTTATTATTCAAATTACTCTGTGTTCCTCTATCCTTGGACAACAATTTGTTTACAATTTGTAAAAAGACAATATTTGACTAATACAGGGCTTCTACTAGTCTTACTTGAACACTAGTGAGACAGCTCAGTGAGAACACTGTGTGTGGTGTGTGAAGCTTTACTGAATTTACTAGATTCATGGTGTTTCTCTCCAGGAGTAATCCTGTCATGCCTTTTTAGAAGACTGTAACATAAAGAGGCATTATCACATTGACATTTGTAGGGTTTCTCTTTACTATTACTTCTTTGATGACTGAAGATTACAATGACCTGCAAAGTTTCACTGCATCAATTACATTCATTGGGTTTTTCTCCAGTATGACACCTTTCATGTTTTTTGAAGGCTTCTGTGACTTGTAAAGGCAAGTCACATTGAATACATTCATAGTTTGTCTCCAGTATGATTTCTTTCATGTCTTTGAAGATAAATGATATGTGCAAAGGCTTTACCACATTGATTACATCCATAGGGTTTTACTCCTGTATGAGTACTTTCATGTATTTGAAGATTACGGTGACTTACAAAGGCTTTACTACAATGATTACATTCATAGGGCTTCTCTCCAGTGTGAGTTCTTTTATGTGTTTGAAGATTACTGCTACTTGCAAAGGCTTTACCACATTGACTGCATGCATAGGGTTTCTCTCCAGCATGGTTTTTGAAATGTTTATGAAGACGACAGAATTGTGTAAAGCCATTCCCACACTGATTACATTCAAATGGTTTATTTTCAGTATGACTTCTTTCATGCCTTTGAAGATAAAATGTGCAAAGACTTTATCACATTGATTACATTCATATGGCTTACTCTTGTATGAGTACTTTCATGTATTTGAAGATTATGGCGACTTACAAAGGCTTTACCACATTGAATACATTCATAGGGCTTTTCTCCAGTATGAATTCTTTCATGTATTTGAAGATTTCTGCGACTTATAAAGGCTTTACCACACTGATTACATGCATAGGGCTTGTCTCCAGTATGAATTCTTTGATGTGTTTGAAGATAACTGTGACTTGTAAAGGTTTTACTACATTGATTACATTCATATGGTTTCTCTCCAGTATGGATTTTGTGATGTTTTTGAAGATGACTGAAATGTGCAAAGGCTTTACCACACTATTACATTCAAAGGGTGTGTCTCCTGTATGACTTCTTTTATGTGCCTTAAGATTACTGTGATTTTAAAAGGCTTTACCACATATACTGCATTCATAGGGTTTCTCTCCAGTATGGTTTTTGTAATGTTTTTGAAGATGACTGAATTGTGCAAAGGCTTTATTACATTGATTACATCCATAGGGTTTCACTCCTGTATGAGTACTTTTGTGCATTTGAAGTTTACAGTGAGTTACAAAGGCTTTACCACATTGGTAACATTCATAGGGTTTGTCTCCAGTATGTCTTCTTTCATGTATCTTAAGATTACTGTGACATTCAAAGGCCTTACCACATTGACTGCATTCATAGGGTTTCTCCCAAGCATGAGTTTTTCCACGATTTTGAAGACTAGTTAAATGTACAAAAACTTTACCACACTGATTACATATACAGGGTTTCTCTCCAGTATGAATTGTTTCATGTATTTTAAGATAATGGTGACTTGCAAAGGCTTTACCACATTGATTACAAACATAGGGTTTGTCACCAGTATGAATATTTTCAAGATACTGGAGACTAGTGAAATGTGCAAAGTCTTTTGCACCTTGATTATATTTATAGGGTTCTACTTCCCCATGAGTTCTTTGGTATAATTGTAAAGAGGAATCAGATCTAAAGTCTTTATCATGTTGATTATATTCATAGAGGTCCTCTTCATTATGGGTTCTTTTGTGTGTTTGAAGATACCTGTGATGGTTAAAGCCATTAGTAGATGATTCACAATTATCACTTCCTCTTCCCATATGAGTTTTTTCACATTTCTGAACAGAACTGGAAGAATTCAGAGTTTTATCACATTGATTACATACATAGCATTTTTCTATACTATGAGTCACACTACATTTGCAAATTGAACCAGTACAGACAGAAGAATTCCCACACTCCTTGTAATCATAAAGCTTTTTTCCAGTGTGAGTTTGTTGATGTATTCCCAGTGTAGTTGGAAAACCAATTAATTGTAAACTTGTATCACATTCGCCAAGTCTACTCATAGTGGGCACTCCGACATATCTTCTAACTGTTGTAGGAGAGAGAGAGGTACATTGCTTCTTTCCATATCCCTTTTGTTCAAATGGTTTATAGCCAGAGGGACAGATGAGATACCTATTAAAGGAAGAATAACAAAGGAAAGGTTTTCACATTACATTCACACAATCTAACTTTTTGTTCCTCATAGAGATGTGGTATAGGGATTAAGGTTTCTCCAGCACAACACCCTTCTTGACTCTCATAGATTGCCCTTCTCAACAAACTATGGTAAGTTTCTATAAGTATATGAGCAACACTAGCTTTACTATGGACTATTTGCATATACAAGATCTTGGACAGTCATTGATTCCCCCTAATCAATGTGAATGCCTATATAATACTTAAATAGTATGAAAATAAAGGGATGATCAGTCCAAAATGGATCTAATGGGGGTATGATTAAAATAGTGTCATGTGTTAACACATAGTTTCATTGTCTTCTTTCTTAAAGAAATGCCTTGGATACATGGATCACCTACATGACATTGAGGTACATTGTGAGTATTTAATAATTATCATACACCTGTGCTTATTTACAGTGTTGCCATTCTTTAAAGCTTTAGGGCACACTGACATTTCTACAGAGATACAGATGTATCAGCCTGTATATGAAAATTACCTTTCATGTCTTCTAGAACTTTGATGATGTTCTTCGATATTCTGGTCTTCCCACTTGTAGCCTAAAATACCATACCACAAAATGTATGATATATTATAAGAAATTATGCAAAATTTAAGCCATCATCTTTGTTGAACCTGAGAACCACCCCTGACTTATTCACTACATTCTTCCTTTATTACAACTGAAATCCCCCGAGAGTATCAATGATCAAGAAATGCTTGTCCCCTTCTTGGAAAAAGTGACCAAAAAAACTAGCATTCCTACCTATAGCAGTGAGGTTCCTGCAGGTTTCCAGCATAACATCTTTGTAGAGACTCTTCTGGGAAGGTTCCAGCAAAGCCCACCCTTCAGGAGTGAAGTTCACATGCACATCCTCAAAGGTCACTGCATCCTAAAGTATCCCACATATGTATGTAATAGAAATGGTGAGACTGAATGAACTGTAAAAGTACATTTCATTGAAAGTACATTTACATGATTCTGTGTGCTCCATACATTTATTCCATGTCACAGAATTTCAAATGCAGCCACCAAGTCATTGTAGAAGGAAACAGGAAAGGAAGATCATGCCTCTCAATTGTGTGCCCACTGAATAGGTTATGGCATTGCAAGAGAAATGACTACTAACAGAATATGGAGAGCCATACAAACAGAGCAATGCTACTGAGTATACATCAGCAAAATTGTATCAAAATTCCTAACTTCAAAAAAGAAATGAACAAGGATGTGTATGGTGGTGCACACCTTCATTTCCAGAACTCAGGAGGCAGAATTGCTATGATTTTGAGGCCAGTCTGGTCTATGTATAGATTTTAAAGACAGACAGAGCTACATAGTGAGAACCTGTCTCTAACAAACAAACAAACAAACAAAGGAAAAAAACACTCAAGGGCTCAATCAAAATTCCTCCAAAGACTTAAACATTCATTCCACTTCCATACTCATCTTCCAGAAAACTAGAGTGGGCCAGTTTAAACTGTAATATAATATTTCTATGAACAAATGAAATTTTAATAAGTTACTGACTGACATATAAAAACATTCTCAAAAACATTAGCAAAGGAAATGTTGAATTAGAAAAAAATTAGAGTGTAAAGATGGGTCAACAGTTAATTTAATATGCTGCTTTGCAGAAGACTTTAATCAATCCCTACCACTCATTTGAAGGCTCACAACTGTCTGTAACTTCAGATCAAGAGAAGACAATATACTCTTCTGACTTCAGTAAACATGAGGCTCATGCTTGGTTCACATTCATATATATAAAGGCAAAAGACTCAAGCATATACATTTTTTAAAATTTTTTTTATTTTTTGGTTTTTCAAGATAGGGTTTCTCTGTGTAGCTTTGTGCCTTTCCTGGGACTCACAGAGATCCATCTGGCTCTGCCTCCTGAGTTCTGGGATTAAAGGCGTGTGCCACCACCGCCCGGTGCATATACATTTTTTTTAATTCAAAAGACTTACCTGGTGGATGGCGGTGCACACCTTTAATCCCAGCAGTCAGGAGGCAGAGACATACAGGTCTGTGAGTTTGAGACCTGCCTGGTCTATAGAGCAAATTCCAGGACAGCCAAAGCTGTTATATAGTGAGACCCTGTATCAAAAAACCAAAACAACAACAACAAAAACTCACACCTAAACAAAATAACAACAAAAAAAATTTAAGGAAACTTAAAAACATACAGAAAGGTAGGGAGAATGTTAAGTACCTGTAATCCAATGTGTTCTGGCTAGTTTTATGTCAACTTGACACAAGTTAGTTATCTGAGAGCAGGAACCTCAAGTAAGGAAATGCCTCAATAAGATCCAGCTGTAGACAAGTCTATAGGGCATTTTCTTAATTAGTGATTGACAGAGAGGGCCCAGCCCACTGTGGGTTGTGCCATCCCAATACTGGTAGTCCTGGGTTCTATTAAGAAAGCAGGCTGAGCAAGCCATGGTTACCAAGCCAGTAAGCAGCACCCCTCCATGGACTATGCATCAACTCCTGCCTCCAGGTTCCTGCCCTATTTGAGTTCTTGTCCTGGTTTCCTTTGATGTACAGTGATATGGAAGTATAAGACAAATAAACCTTTTCCTTCTCAGCTTCTTTTTTAGCTTTTTTATCACAGCAATAGAAACCCTAAATAAGATACGTTGGTACCAGTATTGTGGGGTATTGCTTATAGACTTGACCATGTTGTTTGGGGAGGACTGTGAAGGAACTATGGAACTTTGGGCTAGAAAAGCCAGAGTGTTGAGAGCTCAGCAAACTGTTCTGTAGGCGCTTGGAAGATAAGAATATTGAGAGCAGTGCAGAAGATGGAGGCCTGGCTTCTGACATTTCAGAAGGAAGTAAAGACTCTACCAGACCTTTTGTGTGAAGAATCTATGCTCTCTGGTCCACTGGAGCTGAAAAATCTACTATAATTAACAAGAGACCAGAACCACTGAAGTAAAACCTTTGCCTTGTTGAGACAACTGATGCTGGTTAGCTGGAGCTGAGAAATTGGCAGTGGTTAAGAAAAGACCAGCATCATTGAGATGAATCTTCTAGGCAGTGTTTCCTCAGAGTCAGTACACAGAAGCTGTGTTCCAGAGGTGGCTCTCTTCATTGTAGTTTTGCTGAGAGCTGCTAGTAGCAATGGCTTTACCAGAGGTCATGGGAATATACTCACTAGATAATTCTCTGATGGGGAGCCCCACTTGGCAAAGCTGTGGGGTTATTGACTGTAAATGAATGGTTGCTTCTGTCTGTAATTTTTCTCACGTACCACTACATTTCTTCCCTTAAAACAGCCATGAATATTTTCCCCACTGATTGTGTGTTTTCCTCTTGAAAATATTCCATCTTTGGACACACATACAGCTGTGGATAGTCAGGAAGGTGATTTCTGCTTAAGCTGTATAATTTTGATGAATAGAAATAATACTAGGTTATTTTTCATAATTGACATAGGCAAGTAACAGTATTCTCAGTCACAAAGACAGCTAATTTTAGATTTTACAGAAAATTCAAAACAGACTAGCTGTCCCTGCAGAGAATACACAAGGACAAGTTCCCACATGTCCATTAAACCAAAGTCTGCATGACAACATTAAGACATAACCCCCTACAGTAACTGACTTTCTGTACATAGCCCTACCACTCAAGGTTCAGCCAACTAATTGTTTGTTGTTAAGTCCTGAATTTCAATGTCACTTTCTGTTTGAGAACCCTACCACTCAGAGCTACATGCTTACTTTACTCACCATTCCCAGTTGCCGTGACTTCTCTAGCCTGAGAAAAAATGTGTGACTTATCTTGTGTTACGAGAATAGGTCAGACCCTGAAAATGTTTAACAAATAAATGTTCAGAGTTTGACTGTTGAAGGTGTGTGTGTGTGTGTGTGTGTGTGTGTGTGTGTGTGTGTGTGTTGAAAGAGAGATGTATCTGAGTGTAGAGAGGGAGAAGTGTGCATAAGGGATGTAATAAGTGTGAAACAAGAGATGTAGTTATATAAGAGAGAGATGTAGAGAGAGATGGAGGTGGAGAAAGTAGAAGAAGCATATGAAGAGATGTAGCTGTGTGCAGAGATATATGGCTGTGTGGAAAGAGATGTTACTGTGTGGAGAATGTAGTTGTGTAGACAGAGATATAATTCATATTTGTCTTAGCTATGTGTGTACAGAGAGATTTTTCAAGATCAACTAAAAGAGAAAGTTATCATCAGAAGGTGTGAGTGCTTTTTTTCCTACCCCTCAGATAGAAAAGGTCTAGCCCAGGCGGTGTTGGCACACACCTGTAGTCCCAGCACTCGGGAGGCAGAAACAGGTGGATATCTGTGAGTTCGAGGCCAGCCTGGTCTACAGATCTAGTCCAGGACAGACTCCAAAGCTACAGAGAAACCCTGTCTTGAAAAACCAAAAAAAAAAAAAGAAAAGGTCTAGCCCTCATTGCATTCGTGGATTTTTTTTTTTTTTTTTTGCATACTCTGGAGGTGGTCTTGGAACAGACTCTCCAAAGAGTTTCTATTGCTGTAAAGACATCATGACCATGGCAACTCTTATAAAGGAAAACACTTAATTGGGGTGGCTTACAGTTTAAAGGTTAGTCCATTATCCTCATGGTTGGACATGGTGGCGTGCAGGCAGACATGGTGCTGGAGAAACAGCTGAGAGTCCTATATCTTGCGGGTAACAGGAAGTGGTCTGTGTATCAGACTAAGTAAGGCCTGAAAATATATGAGCCTTCAAAGCCTGCCTCCATAGTGACATATTTCCTTCAACAAGGCCATACCTATTCCAACAAATTCACACCTCCCAAAAGACCCATACCTTTTTAGGGGTTATTTTCCTTCAAAACACCATGGCGGCCTAGGTTGAACCTTGCATTGGCAGACAAACTTAGTAGTATAAGAGTCACCCAGGTGGTACTGGTTTTGAAGACATGAAGGAGTCATGAAGGGCAACTGAGGCTTGGCATTGTGAGAGGTCATTTGAATGGAGTCATGCAGAAAGTTGAGGTTTAGCACCATGAAGAAAGCCTAGGAGAGGCTATTGGTGTAATTGTAGCCCAGTTGCAGCAAGAGGCCTGAGCACACTGGAGATGCCAGTAACATGGGATGACTACCAGGAACAGCAGCAGCAGTGAAGTGGAGGCAGCTGGAACCTAGAAGACAGGCTGTGTGTGCTACAGAGGGTAGAGCTAGAGAAGTGACTGGAGTCCCTTGGAGGAGCCCAGAAGACAGTGAGTCTGAGATAATTGGACATTGAGTTATTTACACTGTTGACATTTGTTTTTGCTTTGTTCAGACTGTGACAGTGACCTAGCTCTTCCCAAAAAGTGAGCTGATAGTGGATCCACACCTCTCCTGTTCTCCAGATCCAATCTCCCCAGCTTTGTAGCAGAAAACCTGCTGTGTTCTCCCTTTCCTCTCTGACCTCATCCCCAATGGATCACAAAGATCTTCTCCAACCTTTCTTCCCCCAACACATCCCAGTACCCCAGCCTCCAACACCAGCAGGCATTCGCTGTAACACACCAGCTGAGCAGGCTGGGAAAACAGGTAAGCTAACTGAAGACCTTCACCTCCTTTCCTCTACTCTAAACCCAATATCCCAGGTCTCATATCTACCTCTGCAACAGGACACCAGCTACAGACTTCCTCCCACTCTGCCCATATCTCCTGTGGATCCTGCAGATCTCCCCTCTAACCTCCTTCTCTCCATGCTTGCTGATTTATCCCATCCCCCAATTCCAGCAGGCATGCCCTGCTAACCAACAGACCATTCCTACCAGGGAAACAGGCAGGCTGTCTGTATATCTTACCTCTCCTTTTGTTCTTCTAGATCCACCGCATGAGTCTCATCACCAGGGCCATAGAAGACCCTCTGAAGTGGCCTCTTTTCACTGTCTCCCTCCATTCCAAGCAGAAGAAATAAGCAGATCCTCACTGAACACTCTACTCTGCTCCCTACTTTGAATTCCTTCAGGTCCCTAGCCTATCCCTATTCTTAAGTGTCAGCTCCCAATACCCAGCAACATACTTTACCTGGAACCACCATTGGCCAAAACTATCAGGTCCACAGAAAATTTCCTACCAGGCAACACATAGCCATTCCACTCCCTGAAAATGCAGAGAGGAAACAGAAATCAAGAAACAAAACACCCACCCAACAAAGATAAACCCAGAAATCAGAACCTGTCCTTGATCTATAATCATCTCAATCCTAAATGCCTGGATGACAGTGTAAAAAGACAGTCCATAACAGTCAGAGCAATAAGTCTCCACTACAGCCCAGCTATTCTACCACAGCAGGCTTTGAATATTCTAACACAGCTGAAATACAAGAAAAAGACAGTAAAACCACCTGTATGAACTATAGAGGTCCTTAAGAGGAAATAAATAAATCCCTTAAAGAAATCCAGGAAAACATAAACAGGCAGTGTGGGGAGATGAATAAAAAAATCATCCCTGGGCTAGTGGTCTTAGGTTCTATAATAAAACAGGCTGAGCAAGCTATGAGGAGCAAACCAGTGAGCAGCATCCCTCCATGGCCTCTGCATCAGCTCCTGCCTCCAGGTTCCTGCCCTGTTTGAGTTCTTGTCCTCACTTCCTCCAAAGATGAACAGCAATACGGAAGTGTAAGCCAAATAAACTGTTCCTTCTGCCAACATATTTTTTGATCATGGTATTTCATTGCACCAATAGAAACCCTAACTAAGACACAATGATTCAGGAGACTCAGCATTAATGTTATGAATACATACCATCTTGGAAGGAAAAAAATGATATCCTCTTCTGATATTGAAAAGTTAAAATGTGAGTAAAGCTCAGCAGAGGAGCAAATGCTTGACATGTACAAAAGCCAAATCCATAAGCCAAAAAATATAAAATAAAAATACCAGGCCAGAAAAATGCCTTTGCAAGGAAAAGCAATTGTTTATATTTTATTTCATATTATTTAGGAACGGCATCTGTAATGGTGGTGATGGTGTGGCTGCATGAGTAGTAAGGAAGCTGCTCAATTTCAACCATCAGAAAACATACATAGATGACAAAGTGTGCTGATCAGATGAACACTCAACACCCATCCCCAGGAACTAACTTCCTCCAGGAAGGATCCTCCTCCTAAGGGTTCCATAAGCATCCCAATAAAAGCCACAAACCAGAGACAAAGTCATCCTACCTGAGAGATTTTCAATTCAACCTACCACATGTTCACATGTCATGACATACTCATAGTCAACCCATGACGTAAAATGCATTTAGTCTAACTTCAAAGATCTCCATATTCTGTAATAGTCCCAACACAGTCTGAATGTCCAAAGTTTCTTCTGACAATGAAAGCAATCTCTTGACTGTAGCATACTGTAAAATCAAAACACCAATTATAGCTACCCAACATGCAATAGCATAGAATACAGATTTCCTTTCCAAAGAAGTAAGGAAATATTGGACCAAGCAAGCCTGAACCCCTGCTGGGCAAACACCAAATCCTGCAGCTCTGTTTCAGACACCTAGAGATTCAGTTTCAAAGGGCTATGATGGCTCTTTCTCACTGCAACTTCTCAGACAGCTCTCTCTCTTTGCCTACTTCCACTCCCTACACGAAGCTTTTCATGGCAGTGTCTCAAAGCTTGGGTATCTGAACATGTTATGGTCTCAAAATGCAACCCAGACTTGATCATCACAAATTGATGGAATAAAGTCTCACAGTCTTTTCACTGGGGACTGGACTCTGCCAAACAGATGGCTGCAACAGTGCTGAGTGCACAGAGGAAAAAATGCATGACCTTTAAATGTTGCATCTTTCTTCTTTCAAGAAGAAGTAGCACATAGATGATATCACCATGCAGGGTCCTGGCTTTGGATGGACCTGGCCCTATTGGAACAGAGCAGCAGCAGATTCTGTGTGAAGTTGGGTTTCAGGACTAGGAATTTCCTTTTCCTTCCATAGTTAAATGCTTGGCTGGGTAGGCAGTTCCTTTACAACAGCTTTTCTATATTTCCAAAGAAGAGCAAGTGTCTTCTCTCTAATGGACCTAACCTCTCTGATAATTACTGGCTGTTTCAACACATACTGCCCTCTGAAACTATCTAGTGCTGTTTTTATTTCCAAATGACACAGGTTGCATTACCACCCACCCACCCCCCACTGTTGCTCCTTTACTCTATGGACTTGCAGGAGTCATCAGTAATAACCATACCATGGACTACATGTTTTGTCAAGACAGTCCATTCCTCTTTCATTCAGCCTTACTCATTATCACTGGACATGGGCACAATACAGAGAGATAATATGCCAAAATATTACACAGACAACCTGTCTTGGTGGCTTTTCTGTTGCTGTGAGTAAATATTATGCCCAAGGTGACTCACACTGGAAGTTTTCTAATTTGGGCTTGATTACAGTGACAGAGAAATAGGCTGCCACTATCAAGGATGGCAGCAGCATCATGGTGGAAAGGCATGGCACTCAGTCACATATACTGATACAGAGGTAGGAGGCTGAGAGAAACACTTGGTTTGGTCTGGGCTTTTGAACTTCAAATCCTGCCTACAGTGACACATGTTAACAAACAAGGACACACCAGCTTCAGCAAGGACACACCTCCTTCTGTTATACCAAACATTTGAATATAAGAGCCTGAGGGTGGAGGGCACAATATAACCATGACAGGAATATAACCTAAGGAGAGAGAGTTCTAGAGGAAAAGACAGAGAGTAAAGGATATTGAGAGAGAGAAACAGAGAGAGAATATACAAAAGAAGGAAACATTGCCCAGTAACAGGAAGGAGTCATCTCCTCTGAATGGATTACAGGCTTCCATAATATAGCCCTCCCTACGCCATCTAAGAAGAGATTAAACAATATAGTACCTCCAATCTTAGGTTTACATTCCTATCTTTTCTCTTACTGTATGGCATTATCCCTTGTTTTCCTCCCAGTTCACTCAAAGAACCTGGATCAGGTGAGGTGGAAACAGTGAAAGCAGTCCCTTGGTGTGGTTAAGTGTGACTGCTATAGACGATGACATCTGGAAGCTGCATTTCTAACTGGGTAGAAGTGCCTCACAAGACCACTAAAGTTTTAAATATTGATTTAACTATTTTAACAAGTTGGATTCTGAAGGTCTTAAATCCAAGCCAACATGATCACAGCCCAGACCAGACTCAACTGGGATAAAATGGGCTCAAGTAATGTCCTGTGTCTGGGGACTGAGGAGAAGTTGAAACACCTGGATGACAACACTTGGCTAGCACAGTACAATCTGTGCGGTAAGACCGACATGGAAGGACTCAACTGTCTCTGCTTGAGGCCAATGAATTCTTTATTTCCTGTGTTACTTTGCTGTGTGGGGCCTACATGCCTAAGCCATAGGGACCATCTCCTGTATAGCCATGTTGACCTCACTAAAATGCCATTTTAAAGAAGAGGGTGTAACACGGCACCTTTAAACTTTGAGCAGTGTGGATCTCACCAGGACCAGTACCTGATGGAGGATGGGCTTCCTTAGCAGGGAGCTGAGCTAACCTTGAGTAGAAAGCAACCATGTGATTTGCTGCCAACATGGCTCGTGACCTCATCACGATGGAAGCAGCCATGTGACTTGGCTATCATCATTTCTAATGGTTTCAGTTAAAAAAGGTAAATGCTATGTGACTTCTTGGTAACTGCAACCACATGGCACAATCAAAAATGGTGACACCCACAAAATGCCTGAGTCTTCAGGTTATTTATACCATTTATACTTAAAAGGCGGCATTAGAGTTCCATGGTGTGTTTGCTTTGATTTTTTTTGTTGTTGTTGTTGTTTGTTTGATTTTTTGAGACAGGTTTCTCTGTGTAGCCTTGGCTGTCCTGGAATTCACTCTGTAGACCAGGCTGGCCTCAAACTCATAGAGATCTGCCTGCCTCTGCCTCCCAAGTGCTGGGATTAAAGGCATGCATCACCACTGCCCATTGCTTTGATTTATTTTTGACATATTGCTTCATCTGATGTATACTGGCTTCCACAGGGGAGTGAAGAATTTTCTTAGCTACATGCCTCCAACACTAGTCAGGAATCCAATAAAGTTCCTAATCTTCTACATTGGTTAGAATTGGAAGGCTCATGTGAATTTGCATCAGTCTAGAGCCAATCTTGGGAAAGCACACATCCCAACAGAATCAAAAAGACTATGATGCCAGGGTGCTAGACAAGCTACAGCCAGTGAGCAGCTAAAGGCTGCAGACATAGGCTACACTGGTACACTGGGTCTTAACACCTCACTTCATACTCCAACCACATCTTGGAACATCCATACTTTTTTTTCCCCAAAAAACACTTGGGACTCTTCTGATCAACTTTGATGTCCATTCTTATATCTCCCCAAGCACGCCCTGAGAACTCATGCTTTTACTTTAATTCTGTTTGCTTTGAAATAAACAAGCTATGGGAAAAGAACATCCTAATATTGCTTCTTTCTTCAGTTATTTTATGTTTTCTGTGTCCTGTAGTCTTTAAACTATGAGAAGTTAACACCACATTGCATCTGGTAAACTATACCATACCTTTTCTAATCCAGGCAGTCTGACATATAGAAAGCCACCTCTTAGAGGGGAATTTAGTCTGAGTCATTTCATGTTCAACCTCTATTTAGATTGATAACATGACATGGATAGATTGAGAAATATAAAGGGGGGTGGGGATTTAGCTCAGTGGTAGAGCACTTGCCTAGCAAGCGCAAGGCCCTGGGTTTGGTCTGCAGCTCTGAGAAAAAAAAAAAGAGAAATATAAAGGGGTAACAGATTATAAATTAGGAGAGCAGGGAAACCCCACTCAATGAATTCAAAACATTGTCAAGTCTACCAAAAGGAGGGTCTATCCAGGATTCAAAGTAAACTAGTTTGCCAAGTCTTCTCAAGCCCACGTGAGATCAGTTGCACAACTGTCCTTGACAATACAGAAGAAAAATTACTTTGGCCACCTGCACAGTCTTCAGCACTCAGCAGGAAAGTTTAACCAAAGACTAAAAGACTTGGTAACAACCCAAGGGATCACACACCACAGATATTAAGTGTATGTCTACAGGTGATGTTAGTTAGATAAATATATTTCACTAATATTTTCTTCTTGATAAAAAGACGTTATCTAGATATAATACATCAGACTTTAGCTCACTGAAGCATATATAGCCAAGGGAGACCAGCCAGTGTTGCTTTAACATAAACACAAAATAATGGTAAATATCTCTTCTCTCCCTATCTAGAAGCCACATGGGAAGGGCATCATGCTGATTTTTAGCTCACACAAGAACTTTCAAAGGGTGTGAAAGCTTTGGTGGGTTCATTGCTCTGGAGAATAATCTTACAGGCCAAAGGAAAACCAGGAGTTTAATGGAAGGGGCTCTTGTGAGAAGATCAAGACAATCTAATCCTTTGACATTTTAATCCTTCAAGACACCAGCCACGGACCTCCTTTCCTCTCTACATCTGACAGTTGGGATCTTTGAGGGAAG
This sequence comes from Onychomys torridus, assembly GCF_903995425.1. Classification (NCBI taxonomy): domain Eukaryota; kingdom Metazoa; phylum Chordata; class Mammalia; order Rodentia; family Cricetidae; genus Onychomys; species Onychomys torridus. The sequence continues at coordinate 2,675,797 of NC_050463.1, forward strand.
ATCCCTGGTGGGGTATCCCAATACTGCCAACTGACACCCCAAATACAGTTGGAAGAAGCCACATTAATTGTTCCAATCCCAGTATGGTTACTTCTTCAGAGAGAGTGAGCTAAGAACAGGCTAAACTGTTGAGAGTAAAAAGTCCTCAAACAAAAGAAATCAGTTACTTTCTTGACAAGAAGCCAGAAGTGTCACTGGAACTCTCAGCAGTTTCATCCTTACCAGAGGTCAAAGATGCCAAACGAGTTTGGGAGCTCTAATATCTGAGCTAAGAGATTCTGGGGGCTTTAAGAAGGAGCAAAGTTAAAAGTAGTAAAGAAGGCCTGCTAATAGAAAAAACCCTGTGGTCATGAGAACAGAACCTCTGACCTCTGGCCTGCATAAAGATCTAAAATTAAATGGAGACAGATGAATGTCTCTACATAGAAACCACCCCTACAAACCAGCAAGATTCACCTTAAGCCACACTAATGGAAAAGATGCAATAATTAGTTCTATGTACTAGGGGCCTACCAAGGGTATTGCTGAATCAAGCAATAGTAAACAGGTACAGCAGGCTGATGAGATGGCTCAGCCTTGAAAGGCTAAGCTCACAACCAAAAACTAAGCAGGTATACTCCTTCCCATTACAGTTTCTCATTCAAAGATAGGACAGAGTGCATCTTAATGAGTTTGAAGAAAAGGGTGTTTTTTAAAAACACCCTTCCAGTGTACCTGGGTTCAATTCCCAGCACCCACATGGCAGCTCATAGCTGTCTATAACTCCAGTTCCAGGGGCCTTAATGCCAATGCACATAAAGTTTTAAAAGTTTTTTAAAAAGTTAAATAAGTTTTTTAAAAAGCCATAGGTCAAATTTAAATAGGAACAACAAAGCTAAAGGAAGCCATGAACTTAAAGGCAAGAAGTGGTTTATGGGGTGCTGGGAGCAGGGAAAGGGAAAGGCCAAATGATGGAATTATAGTCTCGAGAGATTATCTGGAAACACTGAAACAGGCTTTATGGCCCCACATGCTAGGGGACTAACAATTTATGTCGGAACACACCAAGAATCACTCAAACCCTTTCTCTTGGGCTGTACATTTTCAGCCAGCAAAACAACAAGCCAGTTAGGTAGGACCACAGCAATGAATCCAGCTCTTCTGTTCTGGTCGAACTAGTGGAACTATGGCAATTTGGTTTCTAGAAGGAAATTCACTTCTTATTCAAAATCTTCATTGTCCCGGTCTGTGGAACCCAAATAAACATTGATCAGGACATTTATCAAGCACCTAAAACTGATTACCTAATTGCTCACAGGCAATTTCAACTGCAGACAAAACAGGAATCCTTTCAACCTCATCCCTTTCTCTGCTGTGACTACACCAGCCTGCAGGTAGGCAATGGACGCAGATTCCTACACTGGTTCCTCTGTATCAGAAATCCTTAATAAGAGCCTGGGCTCCGTTAGGACACTCATTCCCTTGTCTTTTTCATTCTGACCTGCATATCTGTATTCTCAGCACTGGTGACAGAGGCAGGGTTAGATGTTTAAGGCAATTCTCAAGGACATAGTATCAGGCAAGCCTGGGCTATATGGCACATTGCTCTCAAAATAAATACATGAATAACCACTTGAGAAACATCAAATAAAGTCATTCCTTTTTCTGGGTTGTTTGAGGCAGGGTTTCTCAGTGTATCCCTGGCTGTCCTAGAACTCACTCTTAAACTAGAATGGCCTCAAACTCGGAGATCCTCCTGCCACTGCCTCTGGAGTACTGGGACTAAAGGCGTGTGCCGCCACCATCAGGAATAAAGTTCTTAATAACTGGGAGTCACTGGAGAATAGAAGTGACACTGTGGTGTTTGAATGAGAATGGCCCCCATATGCCCTGTGACTGACTACTTAGTCATCAGGGAGTGGCACTGTTTGAGAGGGATTAGGTGGGGTGGTCTTGTTGGAGGAAGTGTGTCATTGCAGGTGGGCTTTGAGGTTTCAAGGGCCCAAACCAGGCCCAGTGGCTTTCTCTATTCTTGCTGCCTGCCTATCCAAGTGTAGAACTCTCAAGCACTTCTCCAGGACCATGTCTACCTGCATGCTACCATGTTCCTCACCATTATGACAATGAATTAAACCTCTGAAAATGTAAGCCAGCCCCAATTAAATGTTTTCCTTTACAACAGTTGCCATGGTCATGGTGTCTCTTCTCAGCAATAGTCACTAACACAGATACCAACAACCACTGTTTAAAAGAGGTAAAAATAAACCTTAAAAACACCTACCTAGGGGCTGGAGAGATGGCTCAGAGGTTAAGAGCACTGACTGCTCTTCCAGAGTTCCTGAGTTCAATTCCCAGCAACCACATGGTGGCTCACAACCATCTGTAATGAGATCTGGTGCCCTCTTCTAGCCTGTAGACATACATGTAGACAGAACATTATATACATAATAAATAAATAAATAATCTTTAAAAAAAAAAAAAAAGCCACCTACCTATACTGACTGTGAAAGAGTAGGTCCTTTCCTAGTAGAGGGAATGCCATAAATAACTGACTGTATGATCCTCTCTTTGTAAAATGTTAGCTGCTGAGTACTGTACGCTGACACACAAGCCACAGCCAGAAGCCCTGTGTCTCAATTCTCTCACCTGACTGAAGTGAGAAAACCAGGATTGCACTTATCAACATGAGAGAATTGCCCAATCGGAAATTTCAGTGGCTCAAAGTAACATCCACAAATTGTACACACACCAATTTGGTTTTCCTTCATTCACATGGTATGAATTAACAGACTGGGAAATACACAGAAAGGCACTTGCCCTGTCCCATCAGATTCTTCTTCTGAAATCCCTGCAGCTCACTGTCTTAATATTAAACAACTTGTAATCCAAGCCATTGCCTAGCCTGTTTCCCCTGCGATGTATACAACAAACTATTCCTTCTATTCTGGCCTCAGTGGAAACACCATGCTCCAAATACAAACCAGTTTCCTATTACTGCAATAGACAGCCCACTCTGTGTCTCAAATGGGTAGATTTAGCACTGTGAGGTGCCAAAAACCTTTAATCCAAGAATTGAGGAGTGGATTAGGGGCTACACACTGGGATCCAGGCAACCTTAGAGCACACTATTAGACCTTCACAAAGAAAATTCTCTTCAGTAGTTACACGCCTCCAGCTCTACCTAACACACACAGAGGAGATGGCCAGGAACAGATTTGCTAACGCATATACACCATAGGCTTATCCATTCTACATATGCTGTCAACCTGGAGAAATGCTGTTTACTGCTCTCCTGCTAACATGGCTTGCTTAGTTTTACCCTTATAGAACTCAGGACCACCTGCCCAGGGTGACACCAACCACAGTGGGATAGACCCTACTACATCAATCATTAAGGAAGAAAATACCCCATAAGTTTGCCTACAGACCAGTCTGACTCTAGCTTGTGTCAAGCTGACCAAATCTAACCAGCATACCTACTGAGTCATCTATCTCTCAGCTTGTTAAGCAAATCTCAACTCTCTTAACACTGGCTTTTCAGCGTGTACATGTGCGTGCACTCACACACCCACAAGTTTTCACACACACCCACAAGTTTTGAAAATCTGTCATGTTTAGGACTGGAAAGATGGCTCAACAGTTAAGACCACTTGTTGCTCTTGTAGAAGTCCTGGGTTTGGTTCCCAGCACTAACCTGGTGGCACACAATCATCCCTGCATCCTGTTGCAGGTGATTGGATGCCTCCTTCTGTCCTCTGTGGGCACCAAACACACACAGGGTAACCACATATATATGCAAATAAATCACTAATGCACATGAAATAAATACATTTAGTAAATTTAAAATACCACCCCCATATATCTCATATGTCACCATGGATTAAACAGCCAGAAATACAAAGAACTGTAACAAATATCTGTAGCCCAAACTGTAACTTTACAATTAAAATAATCAAGGAACTCAAACAAAGGAGAGATATTCCACAACTGTGAACAGGAAGCCTCAATATTATGTCAGAACAGAATCTGAGCTATAGATTCAACAACAGTACAATAAAAAGTCTAACAATTGTTTCCTATCAACAACAGAAAACTAATGACAAAAGGTCACCATGAATGAAAAAATTATCAACACAAAACTGAGTAAATAGCACACACAGTGACATCAAATCTTCGCACACAACCGCAATGAAGAGTGTACCGTCTAGGAAAGAATCAAGAGATCAACAGAACTTAAGGGCAAACTTAGAAATAAAGACGCAATTAATATAGAGTCAATTGTGACATACGAGGCCAGGAAACCCTGTACGCCTGGCCTTGCTGACACACGTGACTGGACCACCCTGGCATCCACATGCAAATGTGTTAATGACGCAGATGTTACACCCTACACAGAATTAACTGCAGACGGATCTAAACCTGAGTGATCAGTGCCAAGTGCAGAACTTCCAGAAGACACGGAGACTGTCAGTTACCAATCTGCCTTCCCCTGGCTACTAGGATAGCGGCGCATGCACTTGCTTTGCATAGTGACGTCACAATAAGCATACCCCAACCCCGTGTTCTGCTCAGGCGCTGCCGCAATCCACAGATGCAACTTGTTCAGAGGCCGCAGGACCCAGGAGTTGCAGGAACACTAAGGACCTCAGGGAACTCACGTCACCCGCGCGCAGCGTCAGGCCGCGGGTTTCCACAGCCCCGGGACCCCACCGCGGCTCCCGAGCCTCCTTCCCTGTTGGGGACGGCGGCCTCTCACTCACCATGGCGGATTCCGAGCTCGCCCCGCTCTCCTCACAGCTCCCGGCAGCAGGTCACAGCGCAGGACGTGGAACACGGTGAGCGGCTCCCTCAACCCAGAGCTGGGAGTGCCTGCAGCATGGCAGACTGGAAGTGCCCGCCCCATTGTGACTGGCAGTCCGGCTAGAGGCCGTGATTGGCTAGTGATGCCTGAGTGACAGGAGCAGCTCCTTTAGGGACAGAAATGGGGGAACACAATGATTCCCAGCCCTGGCTTCCATCCTAGCCACAGAGCTGCCCCAGAACTGCAGAGATTGGCAACACAGCCGCCCTCACGCCTGGACTGCATAGTCCGTGCTTTTTTCCTTGCAGTCACTAGGCACGTCCCCTTCTTCCTCCTGGGCACAGGATGTTAGGTCCCAAACCGAGGACAAACAGCTGAGGAACCTATTTAACGTACTGTAGCAATTTTATGAGAAAGTATCTGAACTCAGATGTTACACAGTAGGGCCAGAGTAAGTGTCTGGTCTGGCAAGACCAACCCTGCCACCAAACCCTTTGTAGTGCCACAGCAGCTGCAGAGTGGGGTGAGGGGCTCCCCCTATCCCAGCTAGAGAGAAAATTGTGCTACCTTGATCCTTTGCAGGGACCAGGTGCTCTGGTAGAAATAACACCTCAGTCCCTGCCATCCATATCATATACCTAAAGAGTCTGGGATGGTTAGGTGGAAGCCTCCCCTCTCTCTCCTCAGACCTGCCCCGCCAAGTCTCCCCAAACAGAAGATCCTCCCCTAGAGTTGCCCTCCTGTTACAGACCCCCACCCCCTCAAAGCCCACCAAAAGCCAGCCCCTTCATGGGGCTGCTCAAGACCATGCCTACAACTTATTTAAAGCCTGACAGCCATATTTGCCATGTGACTTCCCCTGCCTTTCCAAGGCTCATCCAGGATTGCTTTGCTCTGTTCATTAAACCTGAATTTATTTATTTGGCTTGATTAGCTGATTACATCAGCAGCAGAGGAACCCAGCAACTGAGGATTTAAAACTTATCACCAGGCACCTGCTGAGTCAGACCTCAACTCTGTCCAGCTTATTGGGAGTTGAACACTCATTTTGGGGACACTAGTGGAGTTTACTATGAAACTGAGAAAAGACAAACCTGTTTCAGGGACAGCCATACATCAGGCCAGCTGTGGAAAATGTAATATTATCTTCATTTTTGTAAAAAGTTTATTAAAAATGCACCAGAAATATGCAATCTCTTAAACTATTATTCTGTAGAAAAGGCCAATCAATGTATATACAGGATTTTAGTCAACTAAACCCTATGCAGTCAAAGTTAGTTTGTAGTGGCATTCCTGCTGAGCTCCTTGCCTGGTTCCAGAGAGCAGCACCTAGCTCTAATCCTTCATTTAACCACACCTTGTGTTTCTCTTACCTTCTGTTTCTCTTAGCGCCATATATGAATCATGTTTGAGAGTCAAGGATCCAAGAGTCCCCGAGGATCAAAGGCATGCAAAATTTGGTTCAGGAAACATGGGAAGACCATGGTACCTGAGAAATCATGTAATTTACACTTGGTATTTGGTCTCTGGAAGCACCTTTTAGGTTGCTTTGAAGGTACAGAAATTAACTGACTAAACTGTAACAGAGAGTAAATAAAAATGGCCTAGGTGAAGGGAAAGTGCTTCAGCCCTTCGAGGCTGGAACCCCCCCCCACCCCCCCGCAGCCATGAAAGACTAGATTCATTCATTTTTTTAATCTTTTTTTTTTTTTAAGATTTATTTATTATGTTTACAGTGTTCTGTCTGCATATACACCTGCAGGCCAGAAGAGGGCACCAGATCTCATTACAGATGGCTGTGAGTCACCATGTGGTTGGTGGGAATTGAACTCAGGACCTCTGGAAGAACAGCCAGGGCTCTTAACCTGAGTCATCTCTCCAGCCCCTAGATTCATTCTTAAGATGCCTCTGAGACTTCATTCCATGGACCCGAGTGGACCCACACACCTGTGCTGTGACATTCAGTAACATTAGTTTTTACTTAATAACTCCATATTTAATATACGGCCTTGTAATGTTCTGATGTCTAAATTATACATATTTTACTGCCCACTTGATATATGTCTTCAGATTCATTTTTCTCAATTCTGCATCATTAGTAAAAAGTAAGCCACATTAAGAATAAGCATTTTTACATCATGATCATATTGTTTCATTTTCTTTGTCAGAGTCTCCCTCTGTAGCCTTGGCTGGTGGGGAATTCACTATGCAGACCTGGCTAGCCTCAAGATCATAAAGATCAGTTTGCCTCTACTACAGAGTGCTAAGATTAAAGGCCTGCACCACCCTGTCTGACTTCTAGTAATTCCTCACAGGTAGTAATGAAATAAACAGAAGTTCAGTGTGGCACAAGGTTGTACTATGAACTGAGGACACTGTTGCAGGGAGACCACAGTGAGATTTAGGCAAGCCTGGGTTATACGTGAGACCCTATCTCAAAGAGCAAATGACAAAGCACATGCAGCCTCCACCACCCTAGCATTTTGGGCCATTAGTATCAGTCTTTGTCCTGGAGTCCACGTGGGACTATGGCACCCTGGCCTCTGCCTCCAAGTCCACTGTCCACTTTTGGACACCCTGTCTGGAACCTGTGATGGTGCTGAAGCAGCAGCCAGCAGCAGTGGCAATGTCATGAAGAATCCCTGTCCAGCTACTTTACTTCTGTGCTCCACTGCTCTGTGGAGGAATTTCCTCCTGTGTCCTGCCTGCAGGCCTTCCACTGAGGGTTCTTTAAAGCCACACCAACACTTGACTGGCAGGTTCAGTCTGGCTCACTATATGATTTCTGGCTCAGGTGATCTACTTTCCCAGGGCTACTCATTTCTACCTCACCTTAGAAAATAGCAGGTGTAGTCACATGCTAATGCTGATTACAGAAGTGGTTGGCCAGTCAGTGACAGCCCCTGCATGGGTTAGAGGTGCATGTGGTATATTTTCAAATCTTATAAACAATTTCTAAAATGACTGAAAGCAGTAGGTGATGGGGAGCTGAAGATGGCTTTCCATTCTAAGATGACCCTGCTGGCGTCAATTACCTTCACATTTCAGCACAGAGTATCTGGCAATTTCAAAGCATAAGCTCATGTTTGTTTACAACATCTTACTTGTGAACATGAAGACTGCCATGACAACCACGACACATCTATAGTGGCTCCTGCTGTTTTGAGGGCACACTGAGTGGGTGCACTTTGGCTGCCATGTTTTTTATTGTTAGAAAAGTTAAGTAAAACCATCTTCCAAGGGTACTGTCTCACTAGCTTCAGAAACCTGCAGTGCCTCCAGAGAAGGCTGGTTTGTCAAGATGGTGCTGCTCTTGCAGAGGACCTGAATCTGGTGCCCAACACCCAGCATGGTTGTCTCACATGCCTGTAACTGTGACTGAAAGGGATCTGACCCCTCTTCCGTCCTCTGGAAGAACTAGTCATGCAGGTACATACATTCAGGCATGCACAAAGCAAACATAAACAAATAAACCTCAACAAAGAAACTGAAACAAGAAAAGAAGGTCCAGACACTGTTAAAAAGAAACATACTATGAACACAGTATATTTGTTTAATATCTAGAAGGCATTTTTTTCTTATTCACGACTCAGTTTGTTATATATTGTGTAGATGTTATGTAAAGAGCATAAATATGGCCTTGTATGGTGACATGTACCTTAATCCTATACCTTGTGGAGCACAGTCTGTGACTTCTAGGCCAGCTAGGAGCACACAGAGAGACCTGGGCTCAAAAATAAAATTAAACATGTAAGGAATTGAAGTGACAAATAGAAACTCTTCATCCTAGAAAGACTAGTCTCTTGAATGTAATTCTTGAAGATCACTAGTGTATCATGTGAATTTATTTTTCTCATAGAGGTGATCCTCAGATTTATTTGAATGCTTTTGAGTTGGTGAAGTATCAACTTTTAAATATTTGAAAAAGTAAATCTGTTGATTTAAAACTGCAGAGATTTAGTACTCAGATTTTTTTTGGGGGGGTGAGGGGGGAGAGATGGCACAGCTCCTAACCCTCTGCTGTTAGAGGGAACTCACGTTGCACCCAGCACCTATATCAGGCAGGTACTTAGAGAGACCATGAATCAAAAAATTGAAAAAAAGTAAACATATCTATTTAATTAAGGTTTTTTTTTGAGACAGAGTCTCTTTGTGTAGCCAATGTTGAACTTGCTTCTTTATGGGTTTTTGTTTGTTTACCTGTTTGTTTGTTTGTTTTAAGAAGGACTTTTCCTATGCAGCACCAGCTGGCCTGAAGCTCACTGTATAGATCAGGTTGACCTCAAACTCACAGATGTCTTCCTCCCTCAATCTGTTGACAAGTAAATAGTAATGAAAAGTACAGTCGAACATGAATAGAAATGGAGATGCTGTTTATAAACATACCTATTCCATTGGACTTTGTGTTGAGAGATGTCCTTCCCAAATGCTACCCCATCCCCACTGCTTGACTCAGGCTATCATGTGGGACACCTCTCCCTTGCCCTGTGTCACAGCCTTGGAAATGGGCAATGCTGGTCTAAACCCGATGCTTAGTCACCCACCTCTGGGGGCTCTGCTGTAAAATTTATCCAAAATTGGGGCTCTTTGATACCATACACTCAAAAAATGGGCTGAGCTCCCTATGTCCAGGGTTTTTGAGCTCTGCACTCCCATCCATCCCTCTGTAACCAGTGCTCAGCAACCCAGGTTTTGTTGGCTGGGGTTGTAGGGGCTCCAGACACCTTTTCACCCAGGAACTGATTCTGAGCCCTCTGCCCCAAATGAGTTGAGTCTCTGGCACCTCCTACCTCTCTTCTTTTTCCTCTTCTTCTTCTTCTTCTTCTTCTTCTTCTTCTTCTTCTCTCTCTCTCTCTCTCTCTCTCTCTCTCTCTCTCTCTCTCTCGCTCGCTCTTAAATTACAAACTATATGGCCTATGGCTTCAGCTTCTTGCTAGCTAGCTTTTTCATCTTAAATTAACCCATTTCTATACATCTATATGTTGCCACATGGCCATGGTGTTACTGGTCTGCTGACATCTTGTTGCCCCTTTGGCAGCAGGCTCACATCTCCCCTGACTCCACCCTTCTTCTCTCTGTATCTCTGCTTGGATTTCCCATCTGCTTGTAAGCTTTCTTGTAATAGGCAAAAACAGCTTTATTTATTATCCAATGGGAGCCACACATATTCACAGCATACAGAAAGACATCCCACAGCATTTCCCCTTTTCTGTCTAATCAAAAAGAAAGGATTTAACTTTAACATAATAAAATGATATATAACAAAACAGTTATCAAGCAAGAATTACAGTTACAGCTTCTAGTCTATTTGTATTTGAAAAAATTAAAGAAAATATTCTATCATCTATCCAATTTTTGTGAGTCTAAAGTTTCATATCTGATTTACCTTTTGTCATGACTAAGGAAAACTATAATTATAATTTTCTAGTCTTCAATCCCATCAAAGACCCAAGAAGGATATAATATTGCCTGAGTAAACAGGAAGTGCATGGCAAGCAACTTCCATAATGGTAGAAATGACAAATATATCTGGCTGCCTGGACAGTCATCCAAAGTTCCTTTGTAATGTTGGGACATCTATCCTCAGCCTACAGGCCTAGAGTCTCTGGTATAGCTTTCTGTGAAGCAGGAAATTTTAAGGACTGTTCCACCCATTCTGGCAAAGTTCATCAGTAGCTTCTCCTCATGTCCTGTAGAATGTCTGGCAGTCTTCTCTGTGAAGCAGGAAACTGAAGGACCATCTTGCAAAGTTTAGTGGTCATTTTCCTATGGGTCCTGCATGTCCAGTTTATACAAAATACTGTCAAGCAGTCCAGCCAAGAGCAGTTTCTTGCTCAAATGGCTAGCTTTTGCCATAAAGAAAGCAACCTCCATATGGAGTTTCTTTGATGCCTATTATCCTCTTTGAAGTAATTGGTGCTGCCAGGAGCAGAAGTGCCTCACTGTCCATAAAAGTCCGAGTTCTTAAAACATTTTAAATACCATATTCTGTATGTCTTTGAAGCATTTGAAGATTACCTACCTAATTGAAATATACCTTTGTATGCCTAAAAAACTTAACTAACATGACAATAAGTTTGATTATTGTAGATGACTATTAATCTGTATTTCTAAATTATATTTTACAATTTTAAATGAATTGTTTAAACATAATACCTTAAACAAGGGTAGAAATATATATACAGTATAAACAAAATTAACTTTAAATTCATATCAATAAATTAAAATCTATAGCAATGTAAAATATTTCAAATGAGTTGTTTTTTAAAAGTAGATTCAATAATCTACCCTTTTATCCTATCGTATCTATAACCCATAATTGTATATTGCTGCAAGCCAAAAAAATATATGGAGTAGGATTTCAGCTGATTATCACAAGCTAATACCTGGAAGAATGCAAGAGCCTTCCAGAGGTCAAGCTGAGACTCAAGAAGTCATGGTGACATTGACTTTTTTTTTTTTTAAGCCGTTTCCTTCTATGAGTTTCTTGTGTGCTATTGTAGCTTCTCCATCATTTACTGGGCACCATTTCCCCTCTACTAAAGGAATATTTAGATAACCTTCTGCACTGACAGCTATGCACAGGCAGAACCCCAGTTCAGGCATCCCTGTAATTATTGTCATTGGCAGCATCCAGCCAGAACTATCACTAGATGGAAGAAAATTTCTTATCAGAGATACCTCTGTACTCTCTAAGAACAGACATAAGCATCCAAACTATCTGTTTGAGAAGGTCTGGCAGATGTGCTAATTAAGCTTAACTTTCTCCTTTCCAAAGTCTTATCTTTAGTTTTAAATTCACGCTTAACAATTCACTCAGAACTATAGGGTTCCTACTTACAGATACATCTAGCTGTGATGGAAGATGCTTAGCCAAGTTGTCTAGTGACCAAACACACTTCCCACTGCTCTGCCAGAATCTGTGGGAGCAGAGACAGCTTGGACAGATAAGAGCAAAAGGAATAAAAGGCAGTTTTATTTTCAGAGCAAGGATGAGACAGAGAAGAGAAAAGAGAATGGAAGAACTAGATGGGTAAGAACTGGAGAAGAATGAACTGAGATGGGGAAGAACTAGATTGAAGGGCTAGAAGAGAGTACTAGAGGAATGAGATAAAAGATGAGGAAGAGCCAGATGGGGAAGAGCAAGATTAGGAAGAACAAGATGAGAAAGAAGGAGATGGAAGAGGAGCTAAGATGGGAAAGAACTAGATGGATGAGAACCTAGATGGGGCAGAACTAAGATGAGAGAATTAATATAGAACTCAGAGGGGACAGCAGATAAATGTAGAGAGAAATCAGGCAAAAAAAAGGAGCTAAGCATGAGAGCAGAACTGAAGCTGGGTAGACAGAATTTTATCCCAGAGGAATAAAGTGGACGGATAAAAGAGCACGGTGTACTTAGATTATTTTCCCAAAAATAATTCTCGCCATTTGTAGCTTCTCTTCTGGGCCCCTGGGAAGAAGATTATTAAGCATGGTCCTTAGTAATATTTGAGACTATATCATATCCCCCTTTTTCTTTTAGAAAGAAATTGACTTGACTGTGACCAATAACAATTTGCAACCAACCACCTAAACAAAGACAAATATCCATAATCCATTTTCTTTTGAGAATGTGGGTATAGTCTTCTAGGCTACTTCCTGCTGATTGGGGGCACTATTAATCTTATGGGGATCCTGAGACAATTCAAGATAATGGTCAAGTCCTGGGAAGACTGGTTATAACATTTGTTGATAGATACCATCTATCAAGGTTCAGGAGGTCTCACTTGATCTTAACCTGAAACAAATCCATAACCTCTTGCTTTCTGTGGAAACAAAAGCAGAGCCTCCTTTCTAAAGCAAAATATCCTTAGACCCAAATTCTGAAGTCAAGATATCTTTAAGAAAATGTTTCTCTCCAGTTAATAATCCCAAAGACAATATAATCCAGACTCTCTGTGCAATTTCCATCTTTACATGGCTTAACTTTTATATTACTTTTACTGTCTTTAAAAGGCTTTATTTTTTAACTATTTATTTATTTATATAACTGTCTATATTCCTTTCCCTCTCTCTTCCAAGCCTACGTACATTTTTTACACACACTGTAAACCATTTAGAGTTTTATTCCATCTGAATCTGTCTTATTGTGTATCTATAATTCTTCTCTGGCCAGGAGAGATTTTAAACTGCTAAGCTGTGAGGTGACTTTAACTGTTGACTCCACCCCATTCTGCTTTCCAACTTGGTGGAGGTATGTTTATAGCCAGCTCTGGGAGCCATGTTCATCGCTGACTCTGGGAAGCAGTGGGTCTATGCCTCCGTCAAATAGTATGTAGCCCAGAAACCTTTTTATTTGTCTGTACTAGCAAAAGGTAAATCCACCTTGCACTGCACTGCACACCTTGGAGACACCTCTGTGTGCTGTGTTGGGAATCCACCATGCTAGCTCATGCCCACACATCATGGTGTCTCTGTATCATGGCTTGCCTGAGAGACACAACTAGAAAGCTGATTTTAGCTCTGTTCTAGAATCTTTTTTAAAAAGCTTTGTCAGGTTTGGGGTAGAAATTCTTGCTACCATGTCTGGGCATCAAATGTAGTCGGGTATTTCTCCATTCCTGCCTTGCCCAACAGTCCAGACAAATCTCTACCACCTGTGGTCCCATGGCTGATCATAAAATAATCACTCAGAGGCTCATATTAATTACAAAATATATGGCCTATGTCTTCAGCGTCTTGCTAGCTAGCTCTTAAATTAACCCATTCTATAAATCTATATGTTGTCACTTGGCTGTGGCATTTCTGGTCTGCTGACATCTTATTGCTCCTTTGACAGTGGCCTCGAGTCTCCCCCATCTTGTCTCTCTTGTCTCCTCGTGTTCTCTCTGTTTGTCCATCTTACCTGTCTCTCATACTCCAATATGGCCTTTTACTCCTTCACTCTCCCTGATCCTTAATAAGCCTCTTGCACTAACTTTGTTGTGCATGGTGTGTTCTCTTAGCAGCATGCCTTGGCAGGTCCTGCTGAAAAGTACCCACTTTGCCTTTTTAAAACATCTTTTCATTGGTGTAGAAGACTCACAAGGCTTTCCTGGCATTTGGTCTGGCCATGCTGGGATCCTCCCTGCCCACTCCACCTGCAACAGATCTGCTGTTTTTGCTTGTTTCTGTCTGCTCTCCCATCCCACTCTTCATAAATGTCCCATCCTTATATTTGTTACAACATAGGAATCCAAGCTGGAGAGGCCAGCTACTTCATACCCAGCATACAACTATTCTCCCTTACAGCATCTACTGATTTAACCCTCAATAAGCAACTTGCCTTTCCCACTTCCTCCAGAAACAGATTTGTGAGGTCTTCAGGGTGGCAGTTAACTGAATGTGTCTTCACCCTTACCTTCCGCTGAGCATGAACTCACCAACTCCCCATCCTTCTCCCCACATTGTTCCATGCCATCAGGAAGTAGCCAGATTTGAACCAGTGCCCATATACCTAAAAAAGCCATTATATCTTATTGGAACCTCCACTTTTTCCTGCATGGTCTGAGAAAGCACATTCCTGTCTCTCCAATCCCCACCCACTCAGAGAATCTCCAAACAAAGGGGAGACACCAAATAGCCCAGTTCCAAGTTCTTGGCGATTATTGCAACTTCCAGTATAACAACAGGCTTATTTGAGCAAAGCAACTCCCAGGCAGATTCTTTAGTGCCATAGGTTGAGGCTGGAGAAACCACTCACCTGAACTAAAGCAGGGAAGTTATATAAGTTGTAGGTGAGGGGTGATGACATGTTTGCCACAAGCTTGGTTGTGCCCAAGTATTATCAAAAGTTGAACACTTTAGGCAGAGATTTGGGTAACTGGCAACTTAAGGGGAGGAAGCTGCCATAGCCACCAAGGATGTAGAAGTGAGTTTTGGGGGGCCCTTCCCTTTGTTTGGAGATTCTCTGAGTGGGTGGGGTTTGAAGAGACAGGGATGGGGCTTCTCAGACCATGCAGGAGAAAACTGGAGGTTCCAATCTAACAGATTCTACTCTTTTTTCCGAGATAGGGTTTCTCTATGTAGCTTTGGAGCCTGTCCTGGGACTCACTCTGTAGCCCAGACTCACAGATAACCACCTGCCTCTGCCTACCGAGTGCTGGGATTACAGGTGTGCACCACCACCGCCCAGCCAGATTCCACTCTTTAGTGACCAATAGGAGTCTGACTCCTAGTGACCCAGGCTGCCTAGGTCAGGAAAACTAGCAGTTAAGAGCACAGGCTGCTCTTCCAGAGGACCCAGGTTTGAGATCCAGGATGACATGGTAGCTATCAGCTGTGGGGTAATTCAATTTCCAGGGTATTTGACTCCCAATCAGGCCTCCCTGGCCACTGAGCATGAACATGGTACACAGATTGGTGTAAAGGCAAAAAAAAGCTCAATGTAATGAAATAATAATTTTACAAAAATAAAAAAGAAAGTAGAGACAATTCATACCATAAAACTTCTTTTTCCAGCTGGGCATAGTAGTCCACACCTTTAATACCAACACTTCTGAAGGAGAGGAAGGAGTATCTCTGTAAGTTCTAGACTATCCCAGTCTACACAGTGACATCCAGGATAGCCAGGGTAATGTAGAGAGACCATGTCTCAAATAACAAATGAACAAAAACCTTATTTTTCTGGACAATGATATGCTTTCTCCCTAGCAATCTAGATAGGAGCCCCACAGAGGTGTCCTGTCAGATCAAATCTAAACAACCAGGATGCTGTGATACTGAATCACTGTCTATATGCCTACATAGAGACCACCTATTAAATAAAGGAGGCTCTAGCCTGTAGGGGACCCTACAGGTGTCAATATGGAGCTGCAATCCTAGAAGAGATAAGAATGGAAACCCAGTGTAGATTGACTTTGTCAACCTGCATCAGACTTCTGGGTGTCTAATGCCAGGCAGATAATAGTCATCATATTTCAAACATGGTACAATTTGGGAAAAGATTTCCAGAGTACAATTAGTTCAACCAGTAGAATTCCAGGTGCACCATAAAGCTTAGGCTGTGACTACATAGAAACTCTTTGATAAAGTACATGTGACTATGAGGGTGGGTTCTATAGCTAAAATGGCCTAGAATCTACCGTGGTCTCTGACCAAGATAACATAGAGGTCAGCAGGCCATGAAGCACGTATGACATCTCCCTTAATGATGAATAATGGCCTAGTGAGGGAAGAGTCTGGAATAATCATTCTGAGGAATTTGGGTGAGGTCTACTTCCACAGATAGCCAAAAGGTCACCAGGTCATTAACAAAATCCACTTTTAGCTTTCTGGATGGAATGCAGGTATTTGATTTCCTGTCCTCCATTGAGGAGAAACCCCTGTGTGATTAACATTCCTGGTTCTCTTAGTGCGTCTCCGTGAGTACAAGGCCCTCATACCCTCTCTACCAGGTGTCCCCCTGAGAGCTTTTCTCTACTGTCTGACCTCACTGTGGATCTACTACAGCTTACACAACAACAATGCTTCTTCTTTTCGCTTACCTTCTTATTTTAAAATTATACTAATTTATTTGTGTATTGGGTGCACATGTGCCTCTCAGTGCAAGTTATCAAAGTCAGGATAACTTGCAGGAATTATTTTGTGAGTGAGTGGGGGTTATGTGTGTGTGCACACCTTCACACACCACAGTGTTCATGGAGTAATCAGGGCACAGTTCATAGGAACTGATTCTCTTCTTCAACATATGAGGCCAGGACATGTCATCAGGCTTCATGGAAAGTGCCTTTGCCTGATAAGCCACCCCACCTGTCCTAGGTCTGCTTCTCTCTGAATGTGGTGAATATGTTCACTGCCATGTCACCTCATAGTCACTGCCATTTCACATAGAAAATATTACTGTTTTCATTATTGTACACTTCATTATTTTACACAACTATATTGTCAAACACATGAATTTGAGAAAATTTGCAATGGATGTAACATCATTCAGCAAAAACTATTAAGAAGGATCATCAAGCTGGGCAATGTTGGTGCACACCTTTAATCCCAACACTCGGGAGGCAGAGCCAGGAGGATCGCTGTGAGTTCGAGGTCAGCCTGGACTATAGAGTGAGATCCAGGCACCAAAACTACAAAGAGAAACTCTTTCTTATAAAACAAACAGACAAACAAACAAACAACAACAAAAACAAAAAAGAAGGGTTAACAAGATGGTTCAGAGTAAAAATGTGTGAGCCAAGGACCTAGGTTCAGTACCTGGTATCCATGGCAGAAGGACAAATGGTTTTCTGGAAGTGTCCTCTGCCCTCCAATGCTTGCACAGTAGCATGTGAACATAGACAGGCAGACAGACAGACACACACAC